>NW_022883033.1:0-18351 GCF_011952255.1 Bombus vosnesenskii
GAGGCACTACTCGACACGCCCGCGTCTTTAAACGTTAAATACCTTGAATATTAATGTCAGCGACGTCTGATATAGTGCATTTTACCGATGATGAAATCCACTCGATCACTAGGGAAAAACACGGCGTAACGAGGGCGCGTGTACACGAAACGTGGATCATTTGCTCCGCACGATCGATCATGCTAATGTAACGAATATAACAAATCGTTACGATAGCTTCTACTCTTGGAAGAAAGAATAGAAATACCAGCAGACACTGGGAAAATGACAAATGTACAATCATTTCCAAGTAATCCGCATGTCTTGAAAACATTGACATTCTTTGTTTAAATAAAGCATGTAGGAGTCAATCTGACAAGCTGAACTGATCGATTTCGATGTTTCAAAAGTTTTTAATTTTACGTATCAAAATACGTAGATAGGGTTCATTTCGCAGAAACGGAACGATTAATTAACCTCGATAGAATTGGTCAGTTTTATTTCTATATCGTAGTTACTTTTTGTTTTATTACGCAAGAATAAAACAGTTATGTTAATCGTTTTGTTACGAAATACGTTAACTCTACGCTGAAATTTTATAAGACTCTACTCGAGTATAAATAGCCTTTTTATTACGAAAACTTTTGTATGGGAATGTAGATGCCGAAAAATGTCAGCTCGAAAATACAGAGGAAAGATTTATATATAAAATTCAGCATAAACCGGAAACGTCACTTCAAGATGCGTAAATGTGGCAATGTATCTTTCATCAAGATAGAAAAAGAGACGTCGAAATTATTAATAGACTAAATTAAGATAAATCTGTTGAATGGTTTAATGGAGACACAATGGAATACACAATAGAATTCTTACAGAAATACATAATAACAGAGTAGTGATACATCAACAGCTGTCACCAATCTCAGGTGTGCCTTATTACGTTGACCCTGGCCACGGATTAGCTAACACCTTGATGGTGACGTTATTAATCGATGTGGTTTTTACTTTCTGAATGATATACAGCATTATGTGACGTTTCCTATTTCAGCAGATTGACTTTCAACTGTAGAAAGAGAAAGGGAGAAAATGGGGAGTCATAAATTCTCGTATCATTAATAGAAGTCTAAATATCACGTGATAAGTTTTATATTAATTTCACATTTTATATCTCGGAAATATAAATGTCACCAAATCACACAAAACAAAAATGTTGTCAACGCAGACCCAAAACGTAAAATATTCGGCTTATCTTTTCAATTTAGTTTCCATCAAAGATAGATTACGGATTTTTATGCAAATTCATATCTTTACGAATATAACTGAAGGAATGGGACCTCGATGGATAATCATTTTTTCGATAGATATTATAACGAGTACTATAGTTCGAATTTATTCATATATTTTTGCTTATGTTTCGCGTTTAAGTCTCCCATAAGTGCATAAAAAGTTGCATACTAGTCAAAAATTGAATGGTCACACATTTTGGTCAAACTTGAGTTAAAAGTAAAATATGGTTCTACAATGTTTGTAAATTATTGCAGATATTGCAATCAAAAGGCGATTTAATATTAAACACAAGAAGCATATTAGGTGCTCGAAACTTGTGGCACAGCGTAGCTTAAAAACCCCTTTATCTCGACATGCGCTAAATGTGTTTCAGATCTTTACTCCCGGTTTCCATTCGATTAAAAACGTAGAATGAGAAACAAAACTCCAGAGAGTACAAACGTCCCTTCCATAGGATTCCACAGGAATCACCCCCATTCAACATACATAACATCCGTATGTACATCGATAAAAATCCAGTATTTCTTTCCGATCGGAGAAAGCAAGCCATTCTCATGAGACTTAAAATTCGACATACTAAACTGACACACTCTCATAACTTTATCCTATTTGTAGATGATAATCTTCTTAATCGTAGCAACGTTAATGCATGAAAAGTAAATTAAATTAAGAAATAAATTCGCTCTGCCAAACGAGATGCAGCATGTCTAAATCAGAAGCATTGAAGATCTTCTTTATCTTCTCAAAGATATTAATCTGTATCAGCAATTATGATATCGTAAGCTACCTGTTTAATTCTAACATACGCTGTATCGTAGTATAGATACCGTTGTTTGAGTTTCTAACTTGCCTTATTGCATTCTACGCTTTGCTCTTTGTTACGTATTTTATTAATCGCGGTAGCTGCCTAATCCCGGACCATAAAAATCATGAAAACGATAAAGAAATAAATAAATAAGGAAGAACAGAGCATCGACTATTAGTAAAACCTACTCGACGATAGAAGCGCCTTTTCTTCGTTTCGCGGTGCCGCGAAAACGAAAGAAAAACCGCGGCCAACAGAGCGAAGGTAAAGAATCGGAAGCCGGCGGCAGAATTAAGAGGAACGTCGTTGGCTGTTTACAGTGAATACCGGTCGCGATAAATCCAGCCTCCGTTACACTCGAAATTGCTTTTCGAGGGTCGCCTTGTAGCGGATGAAATTGAACAGGATCACTGTACGCTCGTAATAAAATCTCCAAGTTCCAGTGCGCTTCCGGGATGAAAGAATCGGCTGCCTCCGCGGTGCGACGCTATTCCCGGCCGTGCAAAAAGTTCCCTTGAAAGCGCGCACTCCTCGTAACGAGCTTTTGCTAATTTTTTTAATTAATTCAAGATCGAATAGGTATCGATTAGAATCGCGATCCACATTTACGCGTTTCGATGAAATACGAATTATTAACACGAAAACTCTTTCGTATTGGGTTTGAATAATATATAACGAGGTTTGAAACGAGCAGAATGTTTAATTGAAAAATTTAACTTACATTTTTACGAAGCGTCAAGACATTGTGAGATATATTTCGAAGGATTATATTTTGCTCAAATGTTTGCATTGATTTGCACAAATTATGCAACTATATTGTTACAATATGGAACGTATTATAATGAAACGTATATTGTTACAATAATGTAAGGTAAAACCAATCCATAAATTGCAGTAATGAAATTTCATATCGAATATGTACGATATTGTAACTATACAAATTAATGAACAGTTTAACAGTTTAATTAATGAACATGATAAACAATTTAATAAATCACAACTGAAGACCTTAGTAAAATAGACGTGTAAGTGCAGTTATTCAAGAAGATGATAAAAACGCTCATACAATTCCAGTTTTAATAGCATGAAAGTATAACTGCACTTACACATTTCAGAAATATTAATTATCCTAGTACTATTGCTCTTTTAATATAACGTTTTTGAACACGTAACATTAAAATCACGAAATCTATCATGATGGATCTGCCACATTATGTTCAGTTATGTTTCCTGTACTTCTCACGGAAATTACTTAACGAAATAAGGTTCGACTACGTCTAAATTTAATCTTAATTCTTTTATTTTTTTAAATTTGCTAAAAATCTCGTGTTATTTTTAGCTCATTAAAAAGGTTTCGTATTATATTCATATATTTATACAAATTGGTGGGAGGATTTTAATTAACGATAGCCTGCGTCCATCGAGGCAAGTGGAATTAAATTTGATCTTGTAATGAAAGTTTGCCAGTTGCACTCTGTGTTTAAACGGTTCGAAGGTATTTAGTGTTTTTTGTAGAAAATCGAGAGCCGCAATGTTATACAGATTGTGAAGCTGTTCGCAAGAGATACGAAAAGTTATGAAGATGGCTACTCGAAAGTTCCCATTAGCCTACTTAAACCAAGTGCCGACAAACCGAACAAATACCACTTGCCCAAAGGACACAATTAAAATGCTTCAAATGCAACCAAATCGGACATGTCTCCAGTCAATGTAAAAATTTTCGAACACCCAGCCAATTTCCGAGACCACCAGCAGTCCACAATCCCGAGACACACAAGGAAGAAATAGAGGAACCAATAGACCAGACCTACGAATTAACGCCACAACAGGAAGACTACCCACAGTACTTTTACGATCCGACGGACAGCGACATAAATTCCTCATTGACAGCGGAGCAGGAATTAATATACTCAAACGAAGATGCGTATTACGACCAAGAATAACAAAAGAACGGAAATTCTCGATGGGACACTCTAAATTTAAAACCAACGAACACGCTTTGATAAAACTATTTGGCAATACTCTAGAATTTTTTGTGGTAGAAGACAACTTTCCAATTATAGAAGACGGCATACTCGGTTTGCCAGCTCTATCTAAATTCAAATTTGAACTCTCGAATCAACAATTAAAACTTGACAATAATATACTTTTATTGCAACAGGAAAACGACGTACCTCCAAAACAAGCAGTGTCAAAAACAGTCTACCTGGAAGGAAAACCGACAACGATATGCTGTATCAATGGTGGTGAGTGCCCAGCCAAAATGACTAATTTTATCGAAAATTCAAATACGTATGATCAAGTCTCCACGTTTAAAGATTTAGTTAGACTTTCGCATATAGAGAAAACCCTCCGTGAACCAATCGAAAAGATATTGCTGTTCTACCTCGACGTATTCAATCTAGAGACCGACTTATTACCATGCACTAATCTTGCTAAACACACAATAACGTTAAAAGAAAATAAAATCATTAACACAAAATCTTACCGACCGCCTGAATGCAATAAAGAAGAAATCAAACGACAAATGGACGAAATGCTACAAAAGAACATTATAGAACCATCTGATTCTCCTTACAATTCACCAGTCTGGGTAGTACCAAAAAAGGCAGACGCCTCAGGGAAACAGAAATGGCGAATTGCAATAGACTTCAGAAAAATAAACGAACTAACTGACCAGGACGCATCTCCATTACCTGACATAGACGACATACTATCCCAACTAGGCAACGCAAAATTCTTCTCAGCCCTCGATTTATCCTCCGGATTCCACCAAATCCCAATGGACATAGACTCTAAAAAGTACACAGCATTCTCCACACCACAAGGACACTATCATTACAATAGGATGCCATTCGGTTTAAAGAATGCACCTGTAACATTTCAACGCATGATGGATACCGCGCTAAGAGGACTCATAAATAAACATTGTTTCGTATATTTAGACGACATTATAATATTCGGACAGTCGATTGAAGAGCACAATAGCAACCTCGCGATAGTATTGCAACGCCTACGCGAACTCGGACTCAAAATACAGCCGGACAAATGCGAATTTCTCAAACCAGAATTAGAATATCTTGGACATATAGTAACCGCCGAAGGTGTAAAGCCAAATCCCAAAAATTAGAAGCCGTTAGCAATTTCAAACAGCCACGTAATCCCACAGACATCAAATCGTTCTTAGGACTAGCAGGTTATTACCGTAAGTTCATCAGAAACTCTTCTAAGATCGCGAAACCATTGACCGAACTTACAAAAAAGGAGACACCATTTCATTGGACAGATAAAACCCAGGAAGCATTCCAGACATTAAAAAATAAACTCTGTTCATCATCCGTACTAAAATTCCCAGACTTTGCGAAACCATTCACATTAACGACTGACGCCAGTAACGAAGGTATAGGTGCAATCTTATCACAGGACGGACATCCATGTTGTTATATCTCGCGAACTCTAAACCCACCGGAACGAAACTATTCCACTACAGAAAAAGAACTTTTAGCAATAGTATGGGCCGTGAAACATCCGACAATATCTGTTAGAACGGAAATTCCTCATCCGAACCGATCACCAAGCACTAAAATGGTTACAGAATTGCAAAGACCCCTCATCACGCTTGATGAGATGGCGATTAAGACTAGAAGAATACGAATACGACATAGAATACACGAAAGGAAAAGATAATACTGCAGCCGACGCACTATCTAGAATACATGTTCTGACCAGACGACGCGAAAATTTGAACATAGAACTCGATAAAAAATATCACGATTGGAAAAAATCTACCGACGCGTTACCCAAAATTCTCAAAATGACTCCGAACCGTAAATCTTTCTATCAATTATCCAAAACAGAGCTAAACGAAATTATTCATATAAACGAAAAGATAGGTATAGGCGACGACAGTTTCACAGGGACCGAAAAGAACGCGATCAAACAAATTTTACTATTCCTGAACGACACCGTAAAAGAATTAAATTTTGCATGGGAACCAATTCAAACATATAGCGACGAAGAAATAGACGAATTATTGAAAGAAAATCACGATTTAGCAGGACACCCCGGTATACAAAAGACATACGACCGCATTCGTGAACGGCACAGAGTACCAGATTTGATGAAACGTATACAACAACATATAGAATCATGCGACACCTGCCAAACATCTAAAACTACACGTATCAGACCGCGCGAAGAACCTTGTATCACCGACACACACCTCGAACCAAACGATAAAATTGCTATGGACTTATTAGGCCCACTGAAAAAGACGAAAAAAGGCAATCAGTACATTCTATCCATACATGACGAATTGACAAAATACTTAATACTCGTACCTCTAAAAACTCAGCAAACGGAAACAATTTGGAACGCACTCTTGAATCATTACATTTACATCTTTTCCGCTCCAAAAAAGATATTAACTGACCGCGGACAGAATTTTATATCTAGTTTAATGCAACAGTACGAAGACGCGTTCAAAATCAAACATATCAAAACGACATCCTTCCACCCACAAAGTAACGGATCGTTAGAACGGACACACGCAGTAATAACGGACATGTTAAAATCGATACAGCGAAATTCGGATGAAGAATGGGACGATCAACTTAACTTTGTATGCCTTGCATATAACACAATGATACACGACTCTACTGGTTACACGCCATTCGAACTCACATTCGGACACCAAGCCAATCTTCCCTCCACAATATCCAAGAATCCCCAACGCACATACGCAGACGAAGTCACGTTCCGCAAAAAGGAATGGGACTCTAGACTCCGACACGCTCGCGAAACATTAATCAAAAGTAAACAGCGATATCAGCGCGATCAAAAACGTAAAATTATAAAACCTCAATCAGTTTTCAAAGAAGGAGACTCCGTTTTAATACATAACGATCATAAAAGGCATAAACTTGATGTGGAATGGTTAGGACCGTACACGATTGATAAAGTATGTACTCCATACTATCTGATTCAAGACAAAAAGATACACGGTTATCGTTTAAAACCTTACATTCCAGGTCGACGCTCCTCTTTGCCGGAATAGTATCCGCGCAAATAAATATTACACCATTAGAAGGAAACTCTGTATTCGTAGAAAACATAGGAAAAGGATATTTATACAGCGACACTGCTAATGTAATAGTAGGATTAGACACTAGCGACATATACGAACAGATAAGCGCAATAGAATCATATAAATTAACAATAGACTCACGTGCAATCAGCAAACAATACGTCGAAGAGTTAGGCGGATTACAAAATCGCATCAATAACCTAAAACAACTCGCAAAACACTTGAAAGCGTTAACACATACCCGGGGCACACGAGGTTTGCTTAACATCATAGGTTCCGTATCGAAAAGTCTGTTCGGGACTCTCGACGATGATGATCTTACGCTCATAAACAAAAATATGGACAAACTATTCGATGATAATAATAAAATCAAGACTATAATAGCTAATCAAACATCACTTATTAGAAAAATTGTAAACTCAGAACCTAAACCACTTAGAGAGATCATATAGTGATATATTAAAATTACAACAGCAGGCAAATATCGATAGATCTGTGCTTAAGATGATCATGAAAGTCGACACCGCGATGCAAACTTTACACTTCCAATTAGATGAAATACTTAACGTCATGATATTAGGCAAACAAGGAATAATTAGTCCACAAATACTTGACCCCAATGAATTCATAGAAAATTACGCCAAGACAATAGGTAGCCAGATGTACAACACCGCGATTTCTGCCAAAACCGAACATTTTCAATTCATACTCGACATCAGTGATCTTAAAATCTTCACAATAGATGACAAAATATTTTTCAAGATCATAGTACCTTTAGTCTCTAACACAGAATGGAACATATTACAAGTATATCCTATCCCGAGTAAAAGAAATGGAGTATTTTTGGCTCCAGTAGTCGAACATCAGATATATTTAACTTCAGGTCTTTCATTTATAAACGCTGATATCGAGTATTTCAACAAACTTTGTAAGAATCGAGCCGGAACCACTATATGCAAACAAACACTACCAATCCATGACAGAAATTCAAGAACCGATTGTCGCAGCGAAATAATAAATTTCAAACCACACATTGAACATTGTCAAATAACTGTACTTAAGATTGAAGACATTAGCTTTATACCGCTCAAAACTAGCAACTGTTACATTGCGATACCAGCAAATCCGATAGAAATAGACACAATTTGCCAAACGAAACATACTTTACAAAAACTTGACAAGCCTTCCATTATAAGAGCTAACACTTCTTGCGATATATTGTACAAAGACGAACACATGCGTATAGGCGAAACAAAAAACGAAGTCATATACGAAATCAAAACAAAAACCCTAGCGCTCAAAACAAACGATAGTTTCACTCATCTATTAGATAAACTCGAGCGAGCACCGAAAATAATAGATAATTTACAAGGCTATAAAACAACGATCGATAAAATAGGCGACGAGATAGAAACTCTTAATTTCGAACACAGAATTAAAAATATACAGTATTGGGGACTAACCACGCTCCAGATATTAGGGTACATAGCATTAGGCATACTAGGTATATATGGATTAAACAAAATAGGGGTATTCAAATGCATCAGGAAATGTATACCGAACAAATTATGTATCAATTTATTTTGCTGCCGAAATGAAACTGTAATCAACAGCCACAATGCGACAGCCCCACCAGTACCACTCACCCTGGGCTCAACACCCAACATCTATATTCCAACCAACACATACCACTCAGATGAAGAGGAGGAATCAGCTGTAATTTTCAAGCCACGTCAAGTCCGATTCCACAAAAATCTTCTGAAGAAAACTTGAGGGATCAAGTTCAATCTAAGAAGGGGGGAATGTCACAGACGAAATTCGAGCAACTGTATATAACAAACCGAAATTCCGAACGCCTTATCGCGTGTGACCGTCCGGTCAGCATCCGTTCTCAGCCGCCTGAGGGGCATTCGATCACTCCAGCCGTTCTCCGAATTTTACACTAAGTATAAACAAAACCTTCTCCCACTCCAACGAATGGAAGAATATAAATGCTCCCTTCAAAATCATCCAGTCAGTCTAATAAAGAAATTCTTAACTAATCCAAGCATCGAAAGCGTATCATCGCGAACCGAAAAAATTGTATAAATTGAGTAAAAAAATAAAAAGAACTTAATCTCCTTTTCGGAAATTAACAAGTTCCTTATTTTTACCTTAATTTTACATGACACGCGCCATGTCCATCACTGTTCTATTATACCTTTCCGCTGTCCCGTTTAATTCATGTACGTATGTTGGGCAATTATTTATTCTTATACCTTTATCCCTAGTAAATTTATAAATTCGATTATTTAGATATTCTTTACCATTATCGCATCTTAATATTTTTAACCTCTTGCCCGTTAAATTTTCGGCTTCATTTACGAACTGTACGAAAGAATCAAAGACCTCATCTTTTGATTTTATACAATAGATCCTAGCTATTTTACTATAATCATCGATAAATGAAATGAAATATTTTTCTCCATTGAATCCGGTAGTCTTAAAGGGACCACATACGTCCGTATGAATAATTTCCATTATTTCCTTAGCCTTAGTTCGATTATTTTTGAAAGGTAAGTTATGCATTTTGCTTTCTATACACACCCTACATTTCAAAAGTTCCTTTTCAAATTCATTCGGTATGCCAGTCACTAGCTGCTCTTTACCCAAAATCTCTAAATATTTAAAATTTACGTGTCCTAGCATCCTATGCCATCTTTCCTTTTTACTCATACCACTACGTTCGGCGCTGTTTACTAAGTGCTTCTTCCCTTTCAATATACTTTTTATTCTATATGTCCCATTCTCTTTGAACGCTACAGCTGTAAGTATATTATCCTCATCTATTACTTTCGCAATATTTCCTTTGGAAATAACCGTATTCTTATTGTCTGTTAGTTTACATAAACTAATCAAATTTGCGGACATTTCTTTCGCGTAAAATACTTTCCTCATATTTATTTTATTTTGTTTTCCGAATGCTTCAAAATAACTTATAACATTCCCAACTTTTGTCGCTATTATCGATCTATCATCGCCTAAATATATATTTACCGGTTCTTTTAGGTCGATAGATTTATCGAAATAATTTATATTATTAATTATGTGATCGGTACAACCGCTATCTAATAGCCACACTATTTCGTTCTTACTTATTTCATTCGTCTCACTGCTGTTTGCTGCGTGCGCCGTTGCTGTCCATATGCCTGCTCTTGAGTTTCCATGCTCGCCCGTGCCGGTTCTTCATTGACGATGAAAGTTTCCACGTCCTCTGCTCGTATTGCCTTTGTTCCCTCTTCCTCTGTTTCGACCACGTGTTGGCCCATGCCAATAGCCGTTACTGCTTCCCGCTTGGACGCCATTTTGACACTCTCTCGCAAAGTGTCCTAATCTTCCACATCTGAAGCATCCTTCCTTTTTTGCAGAAAAGGCGTTGGTTTGCCTTTCTCCTCGATTGGATTTATTTTTCTTCTCTGCTATTTCCATTTTATTTTTCACATACGCTACCGTTTGATTCTCTTCTTTCAATGCGTCTATTATGTCCGCTATGTAGCTGTATTCTTCGGGTAACGTATTCAGCATGTAATTCAGCTTTTCCCTCTCACTTACTGCGCCCGCACTTTTTAATTCATTTATTAATTTTTCGAAATCGTTAAAGAATGATGCTGAATCACTGTAGTTCTCCAGTCTTATGTTTTCCAATCTCCTTCTGCATACGATCTGCAGTGCCGTCGACTCTTTCAAGTACATTTCATCGAACCTTTTTATTATATCATACGCCGTTTTTCCTTCCCTAACATACTCCAATTGTCTGTTCGATATTGCACTATAAATTATATTTATCGCCTTCAAATCCTTTTTGTCCCAGTCTTCATCGTCTCTTTCGTTCTTCATTCTAGTTGTAACAACCTCGCATTCCTTATATTTGAGAAACATCGTGATTCTTTGCTTCCACATTCCATAATCCTCACCATCGAATATAGGTATCATGATTTCTGATCTCTCCATTTTAATTGATTCTTCTTTTTTTTTCTCTTCTTACTCAAGCGTTCCTACGTGCTCGAAGTATATTTTGTTCCTCTGAAAGTTTTTTTTTCTTTACTGAAAACTCACTCGCAAGATCGTAACCACGCACTAAATATCTTGCAAAACTAGTAACCACGCTCTGCTACCATGTTAAGGAAATTCGAGGATTTGGGAATACAAATAATTGACTATATTTCCCACACAACAGTTATACATCTATATTACACTCTGAAGAACGTCTTGCACGCACGCTTGTCGCCAACCGACTATCCCAGATTCTTCTAACATCTGGCAACAGTCTTTTGTCTCCACTAAGACCTTGACGCCCTCTGGCCCTTACACACACCCTCTCATGTACAGTGTAAATGTATCACTTCCCTAACACAATTATCCCGCGTTAGGTTCAATCAGGTTAGTCCCACGCGAAAATGATCCAACCATGCGAAAACGAGTGTATTCTGATTTCTGTTGCAGATACTTCTGGCTTGTGTATTTCTTTTCGCTTTTCGTCGCTACTTACGACTCTTACGACTAGGAACATGTATTGCAGTTTGAAACTTTGCATGAGAATGATGATGATTGCGGTCTGTATACCGCCAGCATTTCTTTTCATCCTTCCATTACAGACTGGTAAGTTGATACTGATTAATTATGCGGTCGAAATCCTATATAATGGCTACAAAAATATTTGCATCATTATTCTCGTTTCCTAATGAATCGCTGTTTTAATCAAGTTTTATATTGCATCAAATTTCTGTAGTTACATGAAAGTACTAAATTATAGAAAACTTGATATACACGGATTTAATTAATTGATAAATTAGTCAATATATAGGCATTATTATTTCACGCGAAATTTTACAACGTCAAAAACCTAATATTCCTGTACGAGCAGTATTAATCACAAATTGTGAGAATGCCTACTGATAAGGAAGAAAGATAATATAGAAAACGCAGACTTGTGGAAAGAGAATCCTTGACATTAGACACGAATACGCGATTTCACGAAATATTTTATGGTATATCTAAGATAGAGAATATATATAGAGTACATATAAGTATATATAGAGTAAGAATATATATAGAGTATATATAAGTACCAAAAATACATCCTAAGACGTGTATGCGATCTACGCTGTATGGGACGTGTTATAAATGGTTTCCGCCACTCAACCGCATTTGAATTTGTGAACACGATCGAACAATTGACACGAATTTTTAATTCCCGTTTCTACTCTAGTAACGATTTGCTTTGGAACGAGGTCGAATCGTTCTGATTCCGCGCATGATTAACAAATAATTACAGAGGACATCAATTACTTGGATGGTCTTCCTGAAACTTGATCCAGTTTCGAGAAAATGAAAAATTCGTTTCTTCTCTTTGCTTCCCTGTTCCTTCTTTCCTCCTTTTTCCCTTTTTACATCGCTTTGTTTTACATCGCAATTTACATTTATTTGTAAAGTTTGAATCTCCTCGATATTGAAGATGTTGAAGCTGCAAGTATGTATTTCATTTTAATCCATTCGAGACCGAGATTTAATTGTAAGACGATACCTAGGTGTCGGTACGATCTGAATGTTTAGTTGGAATGATTCTGTGTTTTACTCTCTCCAGGGTATCCTTTTCATACTTTGATTTTAAATCGATGACAATCTTAAATAGTATGCCTCATATTTTTAAAATATAAAATTATATACTATGTTATTCTATAATGTATTATGTACAGTTAAATATATATATAATAATTCTATATTGAAAAAAATATGAAATTAACATGATATATACATTACTACATAAGTTATATATAAAATATGTATATTATACCCTTGCCTACTGACTAATATGAATTTCTTTCGGTCTCGAATGCGTTAAAAGAGAGCGCAAAGAAGGCGAAATTACTTATTGTAATTAGTAAAACGACCTGAGAGGCAGACAGATACAAGAAAGAAGGAATATTATATTAGCGGCATTATCATGTTTTTGCTCTCTTTAAGTCTTTCATCGAGACAGACAATCTACAGGTATTAATCGACCAATTTCTCCAAGCTGATAACTTCGAATTGATGTTTCTATATAAGAAGTGTTATGTGTTAATCTGTCTAAATGTTTAAAAGGTGCTATAAATTAAATGTTGTTAAACGATACGTAATTGCCTTTTGATCGTAAATTTTACTATCAAGGGGTCTTTTATGTATGCGTAATCATTATGAATTATAACAATTTATGTGATCGATATTAAGGGTGTTTAAAAGCATGTATTTTTTTCTATATTATTATTCTCCTATATTATTATCCTATATTATTATAATATCCAATTATATGTTGATACACAAGATATACAGATTATTATTTATAACGTTTTGGTTTTCTTAATTGAGTCATTCATTTAGTACAAATGATAAGAAATTAGTAATAATTCACAAAAAAAGGATATTGTAGTAGAAATATTATAAAAAAACATTTTCTGTTTTAGTGTAGAGTTACTCCTTCTTACAGACAGTGTCGTACAAATCTGTACGTCTCTGAGAAAATGTAGGTATCTGAGCCCTTACTTCCTCAACAACTTTTAGATATGATAGAAAAAAGAAACATACGAAGTAATAAGTAATGCTTACTAATAAATTCAACAAATACAGAGGAAGATGGCTAAATCGATAAAATAACGAGACTAAAAATTAATTACATCATGGATCTCTCGCTTTTAATTTTAAGCTGTAAATTACCGATATCGGTGACTTTTTTTTTTTTTATTTATTTGTTGAAATTTTTTTTTTTTTTTTTGATATCGGTGACTGCCATATTCTCTTGAGTTTCCAAATCGTAAAGAATCTTTCCCCAGGGATTGGTCAACTGTGTATGTCCCCATGCGACGTAACTTGCTTAAGGAACACGAGCCGGTGATATGCAGGCAACGTATAATTGATTATCATTCGCTCTAGAACGCTGAAGTAATGACCAGTGCAGTGGTCCAGTGGTCATATTGAATGCCGCTGGATATAGCAGCATTTGGCAACCTAACCCAGAGAAGCAGGAAATATGAAGCCACCGAATACCAATTAACTTCGTAGTTGCACGGTTCACATTCCATCATTTCTGAATATGCGAGGACAGTCCTCTTATTGTGCTTTTAATTCTTTTATTTGTTTCATTTTCAGCAAATATACTGGTTTTTTAAATTAAGCTTCTTTTTATACAGAGTTACAGATTATATTAATTTTATATAGAATATATTTAAGAAAGATATTTAATTTTTTGCTAGTTAAGTATTGATCGATTAAGTTACTGTACCTTTATTCCGATAAATGCGTGCCATTTCCTCGAATCTAATATCATAGCAAATGCCAATACCTATTTTGCAGCCCTTCACATCGAACGTCGTTAGGGAGTTACCAGGACTGAGTGAATCACTCTCTCGAAAAGTAATCTTATTAGGAATGTCGATGTCGAATAGATGTACCCAATAACATAAAAATGTAGTTGCTAATTCTATTGCTGCAACTTTTGTACTTTAATATCAAAGTTACCAACTCCTAAACTTTAATTATTTTTTATTTAATAACTGACAGCGTTTTTATCACTTTCTTTTATTAAAAAATCTTATCATTTAATAATGTTTAAAAAGGAGAAAAAATAAGTATAATAATATTTTAAGTATGTGAAAAATTTATATTACACATTACAACAAAAATGGGCGTTTCCCGTGTCATAACGTATTTTATAAACCGTAAATTATAGAATTGGTTATAGTATACGTATGTACATATGTATATTCCTAAATTATTCCTAGATAGAGTCACTTTCTTCACCCCAATATTTTCAAATTCAAAACCATAAAGGAATATATTACTTACCTTTCGGTGTTTTGCTATCAAAGTTCCATCGGGACCCCAAATAGTACAGGTATTGTAGAATTTATCGCCCTCTATTTCAGGCATCGTACCACCAACTACATAGATGTTGTTTTCTTTAGCTGCGTTCGATGAAGCAGCGCTCGTTTCACCATCAGGAATACTCTCGGCGTATTTTCGAAAGTACTCTGCATTGCAATATTTCAATTAATGAAAAATAACTGTCTTTTGTTCCAACCATAAATTAAATTGAAATGTTTGTCAGTTTTTTATTTTTTAAATTATTAAAGTAACTAAGTTTTATATTTCGACTTAATTAAATATGCAATTACTTAGCTAATAGTATATATAATAAATTGTTTCTACAGGTTCAAAATGAAAAATGAATATTTAGAAATATTTAATTACAACAATGCTATTTGTGTTAGCATCAGTGGCTTGTTACTCAACGACTTTGCTAGTACTTTTTCAAACATAAAGTTAGTTTTCAATTAACACTTATACTAGAGGCGGAATTATAAATGCAAAATAATTGATAATACTAATTTATAAGTACCTAATTATTAGTATCTTAAAAAATATATTTATACAAAAATCACGATAATCATGAAAATGGGGAAATCCTATATTCTCGAATCAATTCACAATTTATTTTGTATATTAATTAGATTCCGCGCTCATCAGTACGTACTCACTGGCGACATCGAGAAAATATATCGGCAATTCCTCGTACGACCAGAGGATCGGATATATCAAAGGATAGTATGGCGCAGCGCGAGTGGAGAAACAGAAACATATGAGCTTAACACCGTAATACTCTTATCATAGAAATAGAAGCAGTCCTCAATTCCCGCCCTCTAACTTCTATCTCCACCGATCCAAATGATCTCCTAGCCCTCACTCCCGGACATTTCCTCATTGGCGATTCATTAATGTGCTCTACGAATCATCTTTCGACCGGCTTTTCTTGGCCTATCGTTTCCTAACGCTGTCCTAATACTATCGTCTTGCTGAGATCCTTTTTCCGATTGTATCTTCTGCTTATTTTATTATAAATCCGAACTTTCATTCACGTCGTATGTTTTACAGCGTAAAATCCGCTAGAGCGTTCCAATAAATGTAACCAGTAGGTGCTCTAATACTCAAACGCACCTGTGCGTATCTCTGCATATTTGCTGAAAAAAAAGATGAATCTTACGTTACATTTCCAATATGCGTAATAAGCCGAAAATTTCTCTGATGCTAATCCTTCGTAACAAAAGGATGGCTTCACTATATGCATGAAAATAGCATTTGGCAATCGTTAGAAACACAATACATGGATATATATGTAGTTGCCAAATTAACCTTCGCGGTGTTCAAAGTGAACGGCTAGAAACGATTGCTTTTTGCTATACGCGCATGGTTCGATTTCACCATAATTCGTTATTAAGACGTTTCGAGAGAAGCAAAGGATGTGGTGTCGCAACGTGTTGCGCTCGCACAATGCTCTTTGGATAAAATTCCCGGGGCGCGTATTATCGCGTTCGCGCGGCGTACGCGTTGAACCTTCGCGCAAACAATGAGAGCGTGAACGCGAAAAAATAGCGTTGAGCACGTAACATTCGGCCTGATATCGTTGATTGGCCGCGAATCGTCAATGTGCACGGGACAGTTTTACGTAAAGACATTCGATCCGTACAATTGTGTTAAGACGTCGACCATAGAACGTACTACGTTGATGCAATTAAAATTTCAATGAAACAGGAGAACGCGCTAATAACTAGTCACCCCGTTGTTGACCATAACGTACAAATACTTTTGTTTAAGAGCTGCTCGTTAGTGTTTACCGCGTGCAGCGATTAAGTGACGAACAAATTACGTTCAAAGGGTATAGAGCCCGTTCTCGATTAAAATTCTCCTAACTTTCTAATGGTATTAGAAATTATAACTTGAACGTATGTACGCGACTGGCAATAAATATCAGGACAGCCGCGGATATTTAGTATAAATCGAATATGTGTTCCATTGTCCTTAATTTCTTCTATTATCCATTATTATTATTATAATTTTTATATTAATATTAATATTATTTAATATTTTAATATTAATATTATTTAATATTTTAACATTAATATTATTTAATATTTTAATATTAATATTTGTCGGATCACGATTCGAATTTTGGGCGCGCGACGACTCTTCATGTGGACTAGCCATCGTTTCACAAAGCCGAGATTTTATTTACACGTATATACAGGTCTATCACTAAGCTTAACAAATAATAAGTACGACTAATAATAAGTCTAACAAACACTAAGCCTAATGAATAATACGATCTACGAATAATTAAATTAAATAATACTATTAACAATGTTTGAGTTCAAACGAATCCACGGTCACCGGGATAACTCCTTACTAAGCGAAACTAACTTAGACGCAAATGCGATCGTCGAAAATGCTCGATGTATCACTCTCCAAGGCAATCGCAAGAATGCCAGCCTCGTGGAGATTTTTCTCCCTGTACGATTGCATTTTGTTTTCTATACCCGTTTGGAAGTATCGAGAAGGTTCCAAACGCCGTTGCTAGGCACACTCGTTGGAAGCATAGAGAAAGTTCCAAACGCCGTTGCTAGGCAGTTTCTGCCTGGAGTTTTGATTACTAATACAATGTATGTCCCATTGCATCGGCACCTCTGAGGCAACATCACACGTGGCTAGGCCCGCTCTCGAGGCCGCATGCCGCCACAACCACATTTCTCGGAAAACACATACAACCACTCCAGACCTCCGTTAGATAAAACATCCATCCCGTGACCGTGGCTACGTTCAGCGACCTATTGTCACCTCGAACCCAATCTCGCTTATTACAAATCGTAAGCAATTACAACTATAATAAAATCTAGGCTAAGGTACTAGAGGATGTTCCCAAGATTTCCAAGGAAAGGCTTCGGCTTTCCTTTCATCTCCGACATATTATTTAATATTTTAATATTAATATTATTTAATTTATTCTATTATTGATTCGTTCCATTCCGTTTACGTCATAATACGTAGCCTGCGGATTTTTACGCATATTTTTCAGAATATAAAGGAAGCGAAAGAAAAAACTAGAAGCTGGATAAAAAATTGTTATACCTCGATTAAACGTTACAAAGCGTGCTACTTTCCGATGTTTTATATATTTCCACGTGTCACGCGTGTACTTTGCACTTTTGCCCTTTCAGATTTCACAGAAATGCATAAAACTTCCGTGACCTAATTTTTTGGCACGTGCACGTGCTGCAAAATAAATTCGATGATGTTAAATACCAGATTATGGGAACCAGAAATGAAGAGTTCTACAACGATGGAATGG
>NW_022883034.1:0-45358 GCF_011952255.1 Bombus vosnesenskii
TTCATTTAGTTTCCTGAAATCGATAACTATCCTCCATTTCTGTTTTCCTGGGGCGTCTAATTTTTTCGGAACTACCCATACCGGAGAGTTATAAGGGGATTCGGATTCTTCTATAATATTTTTCTTCAACATGTCTCCTATTTGTCGCGAAATCTCGTCACGGTGACATTCCGGTGGTCTATACGATCGTGTGTTAATAATTTTGTCTTTGGTTAACGAAATTGTGTGCTGAGTTAAATTAGTACAGGGTAAAAGATCGGTTTCTAAATTAAAGATGTCAATATAATGAAGGATAATTTTTTCGATGGATTCACGGATTGGTTTTTCAATGTGATCTGTTCTCACTAGGCTTTTTAGTTTTGATACGTTGGAAAAGTCATGAGAATTTTGAATATTGCTAGAAATTTCAACGTTTTGCTCACCAGTGTTGATAAAACATACTTTAGTTGGTTTGCCTTCCAAATAGATTGTTTGAACTCTGTTTCCTCCAGGAGACAAATGTATTGGTTTCTGAAATAAAATGGTTTTGTCGTTTAATCGGATTTTGTCATTGGATATTGAATAGTTATACTTCTCTAAACATGGTAGCCCAATGATTCCGTCTTCGATAATAGGGAAATTGTTCGGTACTATGTGAGAAATGTGATTTTGTCCAAAAATTCGTTTCGTTACGTATTCGTTAGTTTCGTATTTGTCTCGTCCCATAGAAAATTTTTGTTTAGGCCCTATTTGTATCGCGTTGACAGTTTTGTTACGTTTCACCAGGTTTATCCCTGCTCCTGTGTCGACCAGAAATACTCGCTCTTCGGTTCGGGTTGACAAAGGTATTGCGAGTAATCTTCCCGTGGCGATGTTGACTCGTATATCTCGTACGGTTCGTCCATCTCCTGGTTCGATGTTGTTTCTTGTATTTCGTCCCATTCCTGGACTGCCTGAATCCTTGCGGGTGGTCGATCGCGCTGGCTCGGTGGTAGAAAATTTTGACACTTGTTGGCAATGTGTCCCAGCTTTCCGCACTTGAAGCACTTCATCTGCGCGCGTTCAGCAGGTGATCTATTTTCTACTTGGTTAAATGTAGCAGGTTTCTGAGCTACTGGCGTGTTAGGCGATCTTGATGGTACATTAGATCGTCTTACCTGCATATGCTGGTTGTCGGGGCGATTACTAACCGAAGGTAAGCGATTACATGACCAATTAGGTTGTCGCTCTTCTCGCAAGTAGCGTTCTACATCGGCTGCCTTTTTTTCAGCTTCCGGAAGATTCAAGGGTTCACTGCTTAATAGTATTCGCCCTATGTCGCGTCTGAGTCCCTTTAGGTACACACGAACAGTCTTCTTCGTGATTTCTTCAGTCATAATTTTACGTGTTAGTGGTTGTGGGTACTCATTGGTTACTGCGTACAGCAAACGGTTGAGTATTCTTCTAAACCGAATATTAAAACTTTGCACTGATTCCTCGCGTCCCTGTCTCAACTCTCGTAATTGTTCTTGGTACTCATCCGAAGTCACTTGTGCTGCTAAGTTATTTCTCAGTGCGTCGTACAGATCACCGTAACACTCAATAGGAATGTTGCGAACACTTTGGGCTGCTTTCCCCACGATTTTTTCCACTTTTATTGCTTTTAGCAATAGATCTTGCTCCATACAGCGATCCTTCATACTTCTCACTTCTTTGATGAAGTCTTCAACTCCTACATCATCATCTCCGTTGAGCGTTGGGATGTAGCGTATTGCATCCTTAGCTCGTAGAGTGGGAGGAGCGGGCGGAAAATAACCTCTTTCTTCCACCTCGGGTTGTTCGATGTCGAGGTGGACAGGTGGGGTGTCTGGAGCTGCTAATTCTGACAATTTGCGTGCTTTTGCCATATTCACGGTGCGATTGATTGCTGTCGACGCACTTTCATTGTCTTCGGTGATAATGGAAGCAAATTCATCGGTCGCAGGGGATCCGAACCCAGTCCGTAGCGCTGCGACGGTTTTCCCGAGATTCTCGATTTCTGCTGCCCTGTGTCTGTTCTCTTCGTCATTTTGCATAGACAAACGTAACATTTCCTCTCGTAAAAGGGCAATGTTCTCGTTCTGTTTTTGAATACTGCCCCATATTGCTCGCAACATTGGGTCAGTTGAGGTTGAAGTTTGAGATTCGTTTGCCTTAGACATTATTGCGCTGATTTATAATTTTCAGACGAAGACGAGTCTTGGCTACTGAAGCTAAATTTTCTTTCACGGTAACGTACAAAGGAATTCAGTTTACCTTTTATTGTTACTTCACTTGGTTCGTGATAGTTACTTTGTTGTTGCGGATGACCGTAGTCCCAAATAATTCGATCTTCCGTAGATGATGAATGTCTTTTGGTTTCCGAACAAACACTTTTCACTATCCTGGCAGGATCGCCAAAATGTCACGTAAAATAACAAAATAAAAAAAGGAATTTGAGGTAAAAAATAAAAAAGAAAACTTTATTTTTTTTCTAACATCAATACACTTTACAATCTACTTCCGAACTCTAGGCGTGACTTTCTAAGACTGACTCTTATGATTTTACTTTCGATCGGATCCGATTACTTTCTTTTGTCATCCCTCAACATCCCCACCGTCCATGCATTTGCTAGGCGTCCGCGATCGTTGCCACGTGCTCTTTCTTCTAGAACCTTCGGTGGAAGGACCGTTGGGATGTTGATGGTTCATTAGGCACTTCAGCGATATACATTGTCGCCGAGTGCCGCCACATCTTTATCTCTATCGTCAGTCCGTCGGATTTGAAGTATGCCGGTCGTGACACTATCCTCAATCAATGTTGATTGATTGTTGAAGGATAATGTTATCCTTGTGCCGGAATATAAGTTCTCATTCGTCCATGCGTGGCCTATCTGTGCGCGTCTGGAACAATGGCAGTGTCCCGTATCCCGTGCGATATATCAGAGGCCTGTCTAGTGTTTCTTCTCACGCGGCCTGGAGGACGAAACGCAAAAATTCACGCCCTGTACTTGACGTGCAAGCGTTCACCGACCGCGTGTCCCGTTTTTACCGATCAAACACGTGTCTGCAATCACAATACGATACTGTATGTTGAGATGTATCCGCAAATGCGTATGTTTCGTGACGCGAACCTTGAAAATGAAAATTACACTTTCGTTTATTCCTCGAGCGTCGTGCACGCAGGAAATCGTATAATAATTTTATTAGTAAGATTTTTTTTATATAGACTACTGTTACGCCACGAGGCTTACCACGGGCTGTATTTTCTAACCGTCGCTCGCGGTCCTACAACGTCGCAGACGGATCGTCGCGGCTGCCCGGCAAACAAACATTGTAGTGGCAAGCGCGTGGTTCATTAAGCAGGGCGACTTCCAGAAACGTCGACTCGTGGCCCGTATTTTACCTCGCGTAAAAGAATGTGGCGTGATCCGAACGTAGTGGGGGTCGCCTTCCAGAAAAAGCGAAAAAAATCGAAAGGCGTTCAGAACTTTTCGAGAAGTCAAACCGTCAACACATCTGATACGTCGCGCATTACTTATCAATCAAAACGCAGTTACATTTTTTTGTTCCTTTTATATCTTTCTAGTTAATAAGTTGTTGAAATAAACATTAATTTATTTGTGTTAATTCTGTGGAATTTCATTGAACTACCCTTATTATCATAATCGAAATAAGGGGATCGATCAGTTCGTGGCGTCGATTATTTAATCGTAACGGGAACTTACAACTTTCGTTGACGTGCTATCTCGCGATCGCGTCTCTCCGCGAACGGTCGAAACGCCTATTTTTTAATGAACGACGTCTCCCACTAGAGACTTTCTCTCGAGAGCGGCTAGCATCCTTTTCTAACCACCGATATACAAATTGACCAATTAGCAGCAATGCCAATTTCCCTTACTTTCTGAACGAAGGTTGTCCTCGACGAATCCGATTTTTCCTCTGCAATATTTTTAAAGCTACACATTTCGAATTTTCCAATTATGCCGAAACAATTGCGTGAACCACTCTATATATTCCATACAATAAACTATTTTTTGCGTTTTAAAGTAGTTGAATATTTTATTAAAATACTCTGAGCAATTCTCAGGTTTCTGTGAAAACAAGATAACCCAAATGTAGTTGTGTTTCCTTCAGAATTATGCAGATTTTATTTGAAATATGTGAGGTGTAAGTGACCCCGACGTGATCGAGCTAATGAGATTTCAATTATCGTGATTCCGGGTGCGCCTACGATATGTCAAACAAGAATAAAACAGTTACGACCAGTGAAGAAGATAGTGCTATGGTTCTCCTTACTAGAGAGATAGCTCGCGGCGGCGAGCATCGCGGGCGATGAAGAAAAATCTACCGCTCTCCAAGGGTGTCTAGAACCTGAGTACTTAGAGCGAATCGAGGACATAGCGTTGAATCCCCCGGCCACCACAATATGATAAACTCAAGGACGAAACACTTCTCTCTCCTTTTCCTTTATTTGTCGGCTCTACATCCATCCCCCTTGCTTACTCAAGTTGTTGTTTGTCTATATACGATTCAGCAGCTATGGAACCACATATGGGCAAGATGGATTGACAGAAAGGAAGCGGAGGATTTTCGCGACGGAGGATGTAATTGAAGGATGAGCGTTGTAATGAATTGGTTTTGGTTTATAAATATATTTGTTATGATCTTGCAGCACTTCTTCTTTGCATTCTCAAGTCCCTTGGACGGCCTTTAGGAGAGAACAAAGACACAAATGATAATTGTAGCTGCTGGCTGTAGATGTCGCTGCTAGGGTACTGCTGTATTTTCTTTTCATTTAAGA
The DNA here is from genome assembly GCF_011952255.1 of Bombus vosnesenskii. NCBI lineage: Eukaryota > Metazoa > Arthropoda > Insecta > Hymenoptera > Apidae > Bombus > Bombus vosnesenskii. The sequence goes on from NW_022883034.1 coordinate 4,781, forward strand.
ATCGTGGAAGAAAAATCGGACTACGGTCGCCGGGATTTAAGAACCCAGATCCCGAACGTTCGTAACTTGAGGCGCTAACCACTGCGCTGCCGTTGTCTGGTATTAGTTAGTGTCGAGTTGTCGTATTTGTGCTGTCGAGTGCCGCCACATATGTATGCATTTATGAAATGAGTGGTTTACAAGTAATTACAATCGATATACATTACAAGTAATTACAATTTATTACAAATGACTCGCTGTGCATATTACTATAACAGTCAGTACTAATTCTATAGATCAGCAGCATTATAACTTTCCAATAAACAACCGAAAATCACGTCGTTGAATAATAAATGCATTCACTGTAGAACGAAATTATTATTCCGAATATAAGAGAAACGATTTAAAAACCATGTATTTTTCATTTAAATTATTTGCATTTGCAAAGGGAGATACAAAATTTTAACAACGTTGCAAATTATAAAGACACAAATTACAGTTTCGTGTTTAAGTTATTGTTCAGAGTTTGTTGGAATACAACGATATTAATCGCATACAGATGAGGTGATTGATCGAACGGATTCTTTCCTTCGTTGTTCAGCGATATCCTCATTAGCGTGCGTTCGTGAGATGTACCACGGCGGCTAGCACGTGCATGCTCTTTCGAGAATTCGGCGGAAGAAGCGTAGGAATATGGATGGAACATTCCCGATGGGCACGTCGAGAAGCTACTAGAAGGTTCTGCGGCACATGTAACGCCACACAGACACCCACACAGGTCACACTCATTACTGCATAGAAAGTAGGGTTCAAAACCTTTTCAAGGGCCATGGGTCACTAAGCCAGTCAGTCTGTGTCTGTGTCTGTGCCAGTCAGTCAACTGTCTACATTCCAGAACACACACACTTATAATTTCTGTAACAATTGTTTAATAAATATCACATTATATTGTTTCAACACAAACATTGTGTCTTCCACAGATTATTAATCTTAATTCCAAGATTAAATTCTAACAGAGCTTCCTAATAATTATGGTACAATTGGTAAAATGATGATTTTACATGAAAAAAGTAAAAAATATATTAGATAATTGAAATAACGCGATATAAATATAATTGAAATAACATCAGTAAGAACGGATGTTTTAAGCTTTCGATTTTGAGAAAACAGGGTATGAATATGTTTAGTTAAAAAGCAATCCGTGTTTATTCGAGCATTCGCGGAGAGACGCGATCGCGAGAAAGCACGTCAACGGGAGTAGTAAATTCCCGTTGCAATTAGATAACCGACGCCACGAACTGATCGATCCCCTGATTTCTGTTACGATAATAGGGGTGGTTCAATGAATTTAACACTGTATTAACAGGTTAATATAGCTTGTATATTTAAAAATAATGAATGTAATAATAAAAACGTCACAAATTATTTAGCGATAAATACAGTTGATATGTTATAGGAATTCGACCCGACTTTGCGATATCTCTCAATGAATTCGTTAGACTAAGCAGTTTATAACGTTTGACTCTTCAGAAGGGACCGATTACTCTTCGATCCTTTTCGTTGTCTTCTCTGGAAGACGACCCCCACTACGCTCGGATCACGCCACCGTTCGCGCCTATGATCACGTATACCAGCTTCTTTATGCGGATAAAATAACGCACCGAAGGCGAATAAATGTTTCTGGAACTCGCTGCTTGACGACAACTATGCGTTTATCGCTACTTTGTGTATATCTCGACGGTCATGTAAGACGATCTGTTTGCGACGGTTAGGAACATGGCCTATAATAAGCCTTGGGGCGTAATAAACGGAGAGAATAGAATAATCTACAGAATTATCAACGGTGAAGTATATAAATATACTAACGACTCAGAAAACATAATTGAAGTGAGTTGCTTAGATATGAAATTATTGTTAATAACTAAAAGAATAATAGTACAAGTTAGATTAGCAGAGAGACAAACGTGATTGTGCAGTGAGTCTAGGAAACAGGATAAAATATAAAACAAATAAAAATGGAATATGCAATACGTCCTATCCAAGAAGATTGGATACCAACTAATGCATAATAAAAGAATGTCCGCAATATTTGGAATTAAGAACAAAATTCTTAAAATAAACAACCACCATCTTTATGAACAGAGAAAATTGATTATTGAGACTAAAGAATTTTATTAAGAAACAACATGACGCTCAGAGCATAATAACTGAAGTTATAATAACCTGAGCACAACTCAAAAACTTAGCTATGACCCTTTTGTAATAACTAACAAACAAACATTTCAAACTTAATTAATTATAAACAAGCTACAGATAATTTGAAGTTAGTTATGAACAAGCTTAATAACAAAATTACATAAATAGAATTTTTCTTATTTAAATGCGACAGTTCGTAGTACAAAACAAATTTTGTTCAGGAATAAGGTTTTCTGAAAATTTCCAGCGAAAATTTTTGCAAAAATTTCCTAAAGGAATTATAATCTATGAGATAAATGAAATAAAAATACAGAAACCAACTGATATTAAAAGAAGAATGATTATTTTACAAGATAATATGAAACCGTGTAAGGGATTACATATGTAACATATTGTCCCGATGTACACATATCTGCGAAGCGACTTACTACCCTGTATATTCCAGAAACTTCTTAGTTTGCCCCAGCCTTAGCAATTTGAAACTATTTTATTAAAATTAAGAATTTTCCACATTAGATCGAACGCACTTCTAATAGGTACCAAACAGTATATATATATAGCAAGATTTCACATATCTCTAAATTATTCACAGAAAATTAATACGGCACATAAATTAGACTTCGGATTGTAAATATTAAGAATAAATAACCGATATAGTCTCACAAAAATAGAAGGGTAAAGATAGAGATAAGGGATCAAAAACAACAGTTATTTTTCAAATTTGTATGAAAAGCTCTTAAGAAAATAAGTTCCTCCTTAAATTGAAAACAGTTATATGTATAGAAATCAAACTTGCGATAAAAGTAAAAAAGATAGAAAATAAGAAAATTGTATTTGTTTTTATGACTCACTTTTACATGTAGTATAATTTCCACCGCTATTTTAGCATAGAACGCTATTTTCAAACACGAACTGTTCCAACTCGATAGTCCCTTGCTTTATTGTAAACGGAAAATTCTTTCGTGTTCTCAACCAAATTTATCAAATCCCAGCAATGACACATGCTATGTGATTGTCAGTAGAACATGGAGAAATGTTTCCAGTAAAGTTTCGAGCGACTTATCGCCGATTTTCAGGAGACACTGCGACGATATCGCGTGTACAGGGCTTCTATCGGTGTTGATGCGCTTTAATACATAGTGCAAGAGAACACTAATAAGATTTCCCAGTGGGCCTGTAAATCCTTATAGATCACTCAAAAATATATCAAATTGTTTGTTTCAACTACTAGCAATTTAAAACGTCGTCTACATATATTTAGAAAGTTAGCAAAGACATATATTTGTTCCTGAGCATGATTTCTATCAGTTGAGCGTTGTAGCAAAATGTCCGATACAATTTAATGTTGAATTTGTCTTTTTTTTAGGCTAGCTTGATTGGATTACAGGTAGATTTAAACGATCCGTGTGTTACATCTCCAAGGCATCTTCGACTCATCGATACGCAGTGATACCCGGCAAACTTCTAGTGGACAAGCGACGTTGCTTGCAGGCAGTTTATATACATGTTTTGGCATGTGTTGTCGGCAGGCAATGTCTACAGACGCCTGTAGTCTGCCCGTACGCGCCTTAAGTTTCACTGACAGACATTGTCCGCCGATTACTACGACATCTGTCTGTGGACAATAGGCCGTCAGTGTGGAGTTATCTTTACCCGAATAATTTAAGAAATATAAAATAAACTTCAACGAAAAGTTGCTAGCTTCGATATCTTACTAATACAATGTTATCGAAATTGAATAAACCTCGTTACTGTATTTAAAAGGAAATTGCATTTATATTTCGAGTTTATAGAGACAACAACAACAACCAAACAAAGAATCGCAACGAAGAAATAAACGGATACAACAAACAGAACACTGGATCGAAGATAGAACAATAAACAAGATAGAACCAAGAAAACAACAGTAACGAAGAACCGGGGCGCAGAAAAAAGCACGAAGCGTGCGAGCTGGAGAGGAATCCTGTGACCGTCGGTGCAAGCGGTAAGCATACAAAATGGTTGTCGAGCAGAAATAATCGGCTGGAGAGCCAACCTGCTGGGACCGAGCTATATGGTGGCAGGTATCGCGTGGCGCCAGCTAAGCGAGCTGCCGCCCGAAAGGGTAGGTTTAACTTGTCCAATGATCCGCAAGGAGAGGGCAAGTCGCGCGCCGACCATCTATGCGCGCCATTCCCAAGTCGAACGCGAACATCTAAATGCGAAGCCAGTATGCGTTTTTACTGCAGGTATGGCGCGGTCGACCAAAAGGTCGGGCCCTCAAACGCACACATTACTTGTACAATTCGAGTGCTGCAGATACGGAAAAGCAATTTATAATTTATCGTAATTTATCGTAATGCGAATTTTGGCGCGTCGTCATAAATAGATTTTTATTTAAAACGAAATTGTTAAATATCCTTTTGTATCAATTCACATAACGTTAATAAATCAATATTAGACATATTACTCATAAATTGTACATATCTTTGTGCATATACGCATAGTTTTCGTGCATATATCAATATTTGTATATTTTATGTGTATAACTTTCATATGCTTTTCACAAATTTTACATTCATAAACATCTGCAATCTACACGTTACGTTTTTCGTTGTATTTACAAGTACGGACATTAGATATTCTATTACATTCTTTTATTATAATCTTTTGATATATTTATAGTTGTTTAATTATTAGGTCATCCCATAAGTTCGTGCCGTTTTTCGAGAGGTTATATATGTTAAGATCGTTTACATACCTTTCAGTTTCATGAAAAAATGTAATCCCCCTCTCGTTGTACAACTTCTTCCCATTTTTCTGGTAGGTTCCGTCTCGATAAAAGTTCTCTTGTTTTTCTTTAAAATAATTTTCTATGCTATTTTTGAGAGTGTCAATATTTTCAAATTTTTTAGCTACTAAAAAGTGTTGTAATGCTCTGAACAGGTGGTAATCAGATGAGGCAATGTCTGGGGAATATGGGGGATGTGGTAAAATTTTTCAATTAAATTCAGACAATTTTTTTGTAACGCTTTTCGCGACATGCGGTTTAGCATTGTCGTGATGGAAGATAACGTTGTTCCTATTCACTAAACCTGGCCGTTTTTCAGCTAGTGCTTCCCTTAATTTTTCCAACTGAGCGCAATATTTGTCTGAATTAATGGTATCACCACTAGATAAAAGTTCAAAATAGAGTATTCCTTTATAATCCCACCATACACACAAAAGAACTTTACGTGGATGTAACCCTGGTTTTGCACAGCGTTCAGGTGGCTGATTTCGTTGGGATCAGCTACGTTTCCGTTCAGGGTTTTCGAAAAGTATCCACTTTTCATCACCAGTTACCAGGGGCGTTTAAGGAATGGTTCACGTTTATTACGTGCAATTAATGACATGCACGCTGTCATTCGTTCAAGACGGTTCCGTTCCGTAAGTTCATGGGGCACCCAAACGTTCAACTTTGACACCATCCCCATTTTTTTAAACACCTATGAATCGTTGTCTTAGGTATTTTCAGGACATTTGACATCTCTTGAACTGTCAAACTTGGTGATTTTTCAACAAGATCCCGAATTTTATCTCCGTCTGTCTGAGGAGGACGCCCGGAGCGTACCTCCTCTTCTAAACAGAAATTCCCAGCTCTAAAACGTTGGAACCACTTCCTACAGGTGCGAGATGAAAGCGCATTTTCTCCGTAAACAGCACATATGTTTTTCCTGGCAATTGTTACCGAACTTTCTTTCCGAAATTCATATAACATGAGATGTCGAAAATGGATACGCATTTCACTCGTGATTTTTTACTGTTAGAAGTCACTGTGTTCACTATATTACGATCTTATGCCCACGAAGATCTACTCTAGCCTGTTCTCGATCAGCTAAGCTCAAGTGCATTGGTCCCTTATCGCCGTATGTTTAGAAATCGACACATGAAATATATACACAAAAGTGTATAAATATATGCACAAAAACTTATGAGATCACCTAATATGTAAACGATTTTGAACTATTTAATTTAATAAAGACCTTAGATCGACGGATTTTAATTGCTGTCACATAATCGTTAATTCATTACTTTTCCTCCAACTGTCACGAATTTTCACAAAGTGTGTATTTCGGATCGTTAATCTCATACGGATGTAAACTTCATTTTCTTAATAATCTTGGTCAATCATGTATCACATTTTCTATAAAATCTATAAGATCAGCAAGTGCTCTAATACTTGTGAATAATCATATATCTTAACTCGTGCCTTTTGTATTAATACAGAAGCTTCATGCGAGAAAGAATTTTCGATATAAATGTTCTCAATGTTGTAAATCGAGTTCTGCCAGAGCAACCGAGCTAAACGGACGTGTAAAACAGTGCTTCAGAAAAAGTGCGGCAAGTGGGGAAGAGAAAGTTACGAACGGCAACGCCCATAGCTAAATGGTGGAAACTCGTGTCTTCTACTAAGAAGACTACAAGCAAAACTAAAATGAAAAAGCACATCCCACCGATAAAAATAATTAACAAAGACGAACAATACTACATAAATAAAACAACAAACATATCAAAACCAAGCCAACCAATAAACGAAGAACAGGAATGCTCAGCTACAAACGAAGCTGATATGGAAACAATACCAAACAATGAAGAGAATATTACCAATAACGAATTAACCCAACAGGATGAAAGCTGGAAGGTGGCAAGTTATAACAAGAAACGAAAAATAACAGGAAATTCAGATACAGAAAAGCAGCGATGGCTGCAAGAATTACCATTAAGAAACTCCTTCAGCTCACTTACGGAAGAAATAGACGACCCAACAACCAAAAACACAACTAAATCAACGCAAACTACAAAACCACCACCAATATTTGTCGACGCCCAGATAATAGACCCGCTTATTGATCGACTAAACGATATAGTTGGGAAGGAAAACTACACAATAAAACAAACAAAATTAGAACAAGTAAAAATTCAAATAAACACCCCAGAAAATTATAGGAAAGTGATAAAGGAATTAAAAGAAAAAACGCTGTGTACCACACATACCAGCTGAAAACGGAAAGGAGCTACGAAATAGTTATAAGAGGACTACATTCAAAAACTAACACAAAAAAAATTAAGTGACGAATTAGCAAAAATTGGTCACCAAACAAGAGCAATAAACAATATGACAAGATACGATACGAAGCATTTAACAACACACTGTCCATACGTAGGGAAAATAAATGAAGTAAATGTTAAGGAAATTCGAGGATTTGGGAATACAAATTATTGACTATATTTCCCACACAACAGTTATACATCTATATTACTCTCTGAAAACGTCTTGCACGCACGCTGGTCGCCAACCGACTATCCTAGATTCTTCTAACATCTGGCAACAGTCTTTTGTCTCCACTAAGACCTTGACGCCCTCTGGCCCTTACACACACACTCTCATGTACAGTGTAAATGTATCACTTCCCTAACACGCCTCCTTACATTTATACTGTACACTTAATTTTATTTACATACTTGTCGAATTAACAAAATATTTAACATTTATCGCTTTATTTACATTTCTCTTATTTTACATTCATCCATGACCTAAACCTTTCAAATTTCTCTCTACACAGTGCCTTCGTAAAAATATCCGCAGTGTTTTCTTCTGTACTTACTTTTATTATGTTTATCTTATTTTCCTTTACGTACTCGTGAACGTAGTGGTAATGAACTTCGATGTGTTTAGAATTTTTTGTAAAAGTTCCGTATTTTGCTATACTCATTACTCCAGAGTTATCCTCATAGATTTTTACAGGGTTATCGTCTACATTTACATCGAAGATTTTCATTAGTTCTCTGATAGTCATTACTTCGCTCACCGCTTCCGATAGAGCAACATACTCTGCATACGTCGAGGCTTTTGTCACACACCTTTGTTTTTTAGACTTTCATCCAATTACATTTCCATACCATCTAATTACATACCCAGAAGTCGATTTCCTATCTATATGATCTCCTGCCCAATCAGCGTCCACATAACAATCTATCGTTTCGCACTTTTCATTTCTTTTATAATGTAGTCCTAAATCTCTAGTCCGGTACAAATATTTCAATATTCGCAAGGTATATTTAAAATGTGTCTCGTTACAACAATCTTGAAATCTGCTCAGATAATTCACACTATAACTTATATCGGGTCTGGTATTTACACTAATATACAGCAATGCGCCAATTAAATTCTTGTATCCAATGTCCTCTCTATTTATCTCAGCTTTTTCAATTTTTAAGTTGGTCTCCATAGGTGTACAGTACAATTTGCTGTTATGTAATTTATATTTGTTTGCTAATGATTCTATGTATTTCTTTTGGCTTAATCTCATTTCATTTTTTAAATAATCATACTCTATATTTATTCCAAGATATTCTTTTACTTCACCTAAATCTTTCATTTCAAATTTATCAGTTAATAATTTTTTTACACTTTGTATCTTCCCTTTGTTTTTACTACAAATCAACAAATCGTCTACGTATATTAACAAATAAACAACATTTTCTCCCTCTCCATAAGTCTATAGGCACAGCTCTATATTGTTCTTCTTAAAACCTAATCTCGTCACATACTTATCAAAACACTCATACCAGTCCCTCGGACTTTCTTTTAACCCATAAAGCGCTTTCGATAATTTACAAACTCTATTCGTTCCGTCCGCATATCCCTTTGGTTGATTTACATATACCTCCGAGCTTACTTCACCATTTAAAAAGGCAGTTTCTACATCCATTTGCTCAATTATTAATCCATTTTGACAACAATATGATAGCAATATCTTAAAGGTCTGATTACTCGCCACTGGAGAATATATGTCATCGGCTACGTCTCTTTGTTGAAATCCCCTTACCACTAATCTAGCCTTATACCTGTCCTCTGATTTTTTCGTGTAAACCCATTTTACATCTAATACTTCTTTGCCTTTTACCCTTTCTACCAATTTCCAAGTTTTATTCTTATAGAGACATTCTATTTTCTTATCCATAGCCTGTTTCCAAACTTCATTATTTTCACAACAAATCGCCTCCTCAAATGTACGAGGGATATCTACTTTACAATAATTTGCATGCATCTCGCAAATATTTTCCTTTTCTGGATACCTTACTGGAGTTTTCTTAATACGTGTACATCTCCTAGGAGTGTTTGAGCTTTCAATACTACTATTATTTTCATCTTTCCTACCTTCTAACTCTTCCTTATCCATACCATCCAATGAATAGTTATCTTCGCTATCATTTCTATCTGCCTCTGATGAATTTTCCTCAAAACCGATACATTTAGTGTCTGTCTCTATGACCTCTACATGTCTAGCTATTGTTATTTTCCCACCTAATAAGACTCTGTATCCTACTTCACTATATCCTAACAGAATTCCCATATCTGCCTTCTTATCCCATTTAGAAACTCTTTTTTGTTCTGGCCTTCTTACAAAAACTTTACTTCCATATAGATGTAGATTTTTAACACTTGGTTTTTTCCCGAAGAATATTTCAAAAGGTGTCTTTCTTTCTATAGTATTCGCTAATATTCGATTTTTCAAGTATGCCGCTGTACAAACTATTTCCGGCCAGTACCTTTTATGTACTTTCGCTTCCGCTAACAAGCAACGCGCCATGTCCATCACTGTTCTATTATACCTTTCCGCTGTCCCGTTTAATTCATGTACGTATGTTGGGCAATTATTTATTCTTATACCTTTATCCCTAGCAAATTTATAAATTCGATTATTTAAATATTCTTTACCATTATCGCATCTTAATATTTTTAACCTCTTGCCCGTTAAATTTTCGGCTTCATTTACGAACTGTACGAAAGAATCAAAGACCTCATCTTTTGATTTTATACAATAGATCCTAGCTATTTTACTATAATCATCGATAAATGAAATGAAATATTTTTCTCCATTGAATCCGGTAGTCTTAAAGGAACCACATACGTCCGTATGAATAATTTCCATTATTTCCCTAGTCTTAGTTCGATTATTTTTGAAAGGTAAGTTATGCATTTTGCTTTCTATACACACCCTACATTTCAAAAGTTCCTTTTCAAATTCATTCGGTATGCCAGTCACTAGCTGCTCTTTACCCAAAATCTCTAAATATTTAAAATTTACGTGTCCTAGCATCCTATGCCATCTTTCCTTTTTACTCATACCACTACGTTCGGCGCTGTTTACTAAGTGCTTCTTCCCTTTCAATATACTTTTTATTCTATATGTCCCATTCTCTTTGAACGCTACAGCTGTAAGTTTATTATCCTCATCTATTACTTTCGCAATATTTCCTTTGGAAATAACCGTATTCTTATTGTCTGTTAGTTTACATAAACTAATCAAATTTGCGGACATTTCTTTCGCGTAAAATACTTTCCTCATATTTATTTTATTTTGTTTTCCGAATGCTTCAAAATAACTTATAACATTCCCAACTTTTGTCGCTTTTATCGATCTATCATCGCCTAAATATATATTTACCGGTTCTTTTAGGTCGATAGATTTATCGAAATAATTTATATTATTAATTATGTCATCGGTACAACCGCTATGTAATAGCCACACTATTTCGTTCTTACTTATTTCATTCGTCTCACTGCTGTTTGCTGCGTGCGCCGTTGCTGTCCATATGCCTGCTCTTGAGTTTCCATGCTCGCCCGTGCCGGTTCTTCATTGACGATGAAAGTTTCCACGTCCTCTGCTCGTATTGCCTTTGTTCCCTCTTCCTCTGTTTCGACCACGTGTTGGCCCATGCCAATAACCGTTACTGCTTCCCGCTTGGACGCCATTTTGACACTCTCTCGCAAAGTGTCCTAATCTTCCACATCTGAAGCATCCTTCCTTTTTTGCAGAAAAGGCGTTGGTTTGCCTTTCTCCTCGATTGGATTTATTTTTCTTCTCTGCTATCTCTATTTTATTTTTTACATACGCTACCGTTTGATCCTCTTCTTTCAATGCGTCTATTATGTCCGCTATGTAGCTGTATTCTTCGGGTAACGTATTCAGCATGTAATTCAGCTTTTCCCTCTCACTTACTTGTGCGCCCGCACTTTTTAATTCATTGATTAATTTCTCAAAATCGTTAAAGAATGATGCTGAATCACTGTAGTTCTCCAGTCTTATGTTTTCCAATCTCCTTCTGCATACGATCTACAGTGCCGTCGACTCTTTCAAGTACATTTCATCGAACCTTTTTATTATATCATACGCCGTTTTTCCTTCCCTAACATACTCCAATTGTCTGTTCGATATTGCACTATAAATTATATTAATCGCCTTCAAATCCTTTTTGTCCCAGTCTTCATCGTCTCTTTCGTTCTTCATTCTAGTTGTAACAACCTCGCATTCCTTATATTTGAGAAACATCGTGATTCTTTGCTTCCACATTCCATAATCCTCACCATCGAATATAGGTATCATGATTTCCGATCTCTCCATTTTAATTGATTCTTCTTTTTTTTCTTTTCTTACTCAAGCGTTCCTACGTGCTCGAAGTATATTTTTTCCTCTGAAAGTTTTTTTTTCTTTACTGAAAACTCACTCGCAAGATCGTAACCACGCACTAAATATCTTGCAAAACTAGTAACCACGCTCTGCTACCATGTTAAGGAAATTCGAGGATTTGGGAATACAAATTATTGACTATATTTCCCACACAACAGTTATACATCTATATTACTCTCTGAAGAACGTCTTGCACGCACGCTTGTCGCCAACCGACTATCCTAGATTCTTCTAACATCTGGCAACAGTCTTTTGTCTCCACTAAGACCTTGACGCCCTCTAATCCTTACACACACACTCTCATGTACAGTGTAAATGTATCACTTCCCTAACAGTAAAATGTTACAACTGTAATGGAAACCACCCAGCCAGCTATAAAGAATGCGAAATCAGAAAACAATCACAACGTAAACAGTTTCCACCACTTGGCAATAGATCAATCAATAACTACCAACCACAACAAAGTATAACGGATAATTAAGCAACATTGAAAGCACAAAATGAACCAAAAGCTATAAACGGAAACACCGATCCCCAAGGAAACCGCAGCTACGCGCAAGTAACCCAAAACATTAGACAAACAACGCCCACAAACAAACAGAATCAAAGCAACAACACCGAAGACGATACAGAAATCAAAGAAATGCTCAAACAATCCATTAAAGGTACAGAGATATTAAGAAAAATGGTAAGTGAGAAAAACACAATACTAAGGCAACAAGTACAACAAACAACAGTCATGTTACTACTCACAAACTTGCTAAGTAAAAAATAAAAATGGACATGCTTGAAATAGCAGGATAGAACTCTAACGGACTATAACAAAGGGCCCTAGAAACTAAAACATTCCTGTATAATAATAATATCGACATACTACTCGTATCGGAAACACACTTCACTATAAAAAGTTACATAAAAATACCGTACTACACAATATATGATACCAAGCATCCCTCAGGAAAATCACACGGAGGGACCGCAGTAATAATAAGAAACGACATTAAACACCACTAACGCAGCCAAGCTAGTAAGGAATATATACAAGCAACCACCGTTACTGTACAAACTAGCAGCAACCATTTACAGTTGTCAGCAGTATATGTACCACCGCGACACAAAATGACATCACAAACGTGGGAAGAGTACTTTCAACACCTAGGTGGCAAGTATATCGCAACGGGAGACTACAATGCGAACCACACGCTATGGGGATCAAGAATTACCACACCTCGAGGTAGAACCCTGGAAAAATACATTAACAACAACCTCTATTGAGGAAGCAAACCCCGATAAATGCAACCATATTACACTCACACTGCGAAAACAGACACCATCAAACATCCTACTGAACGGCACGCACATACCGCAAACAAGGCAAGTCAAATACCTAGGACTAGACCACCTAGAAACACAATTCACATGGAAACAGCATACTAAATCAATAATAGACAAAATACATACAACAAGGAGACAAATGCATTGGCTAACAAGTCGAAAATCCAAATTAAGCATAAAAAATAAATTAAAAATATACAAAACGATCATAAATCCAATCTGGACGTACGGAATACCACTATGGGGGGCAGCGGCAATGAGCCATATAAACAAAATAGAGACAATACAAGCTAAAATTCTTAGAACAATAGTAAACGCCCCATGGTACGTTAGAAACGAAGGCATACGGAAGGACCTGGGAATACCAATGGTCAAAGAGAAAATTAGCAGACACGCAGAAAAATACAAAGAAAGAATAGGAACACAGCCAAACTGGCTAGCTGCGGAAACGATCAACACCTCAAACATGGATAGAAGGCTGAAAGGGAAATACCCAGCAGACCTCACAAAGGACACAACCAAACAAACACGAAGATGGTATCCCACTGGGGGTAGCTACCCACATAATAATCTAACAGCTAAAAAATTCTACCAAATGTCCAAACTGGACAAATTGTGAATCTAATCTGTAAAATAAAAAAAAAACCTGTGATCTGAGTTTAGATCTCAGTTTAGAGTGATACATCTCCTAAAAGGATTAAGAGATTTTTTAACAAATTCCCAAAATAACAGTGAATTTTAGAACAAAGATAATGGAAATACATAAACATCTTGTTAATAACGACGTGGGTATACTGAACTAATGCTAAAAAACGTTCTCTTTGTCCAACGACCTCTTGATTCCTATACAACCTCTCCTGGTTATCTTGCGCACGCGTAACATTCACGTACCGTTACATGCATTGCCATTCCATACTTTTCGTATCCTTTTTATACTGTTACTTGAATATAGAATTATATAAAAAATACAAGAGCACAAAGATATAGAAAATATAAAAATATAAAAATAAAAGATTACAAAACTGTCAAAATTACAGAAAATCAGATTAAACATTAGTACCTATATTCTACATTCTTTTTGTATTACATATACATTTTTTACATTATAAATGTCGGGTTTACATTAGAATTAGGGTTAGGGGCGTGAAACGAATCTTCACTTGGATTACACATTGTCGTTGTGCAATAGGGAAGACATTGACTAGTGCAACTGCGATTATTATAGAATCGGACAAGTAACCGTGGTAATTAGATACTCGAGAAACTAATGACAATGATCCTAAGTGCAATAACGAATCCGCGGTCAACGGAATAGTGGATGTACAGGCTCACAAAATCTAAGTCGGATGCGTAATATTCACTGGTCGTAAAGGGTTACTCCTTTCATCAGTGAGATCGCGAGCGAGAATGCCTTTCCCGTCCCGATGATGCCACAGAGGAAAACTATAATGGGGTGTGTCTAAGGACACGAGATCATCGGATTCGTCGAGAAAAGCCTTCGTCCAGAAAGTAAGGGAAATTGGCGTTGCTGCTAATTGGTCAATCTCCATATCGGTAGTTAGAAAAGGATGCTAGCCGCCCTTGAGGGAGGGTTGCTAGTGGGAGACGTCGTTCGTGGAAAAATAGGTCTCTCCTGTCTTCCCGTAACTGGGACAAAGACTGTGTATCTGTTGAAGGATTTTAGGTAACTAGATATTAGTGTTTATGACGGTCCTCGGGCTAGCCGATCACGTACTGTGGAGACGCGTCGACATCTGGTAAACATCCTGCCCGGAGAATAGGATCTGCGTGTGGCGAGCTACGGGACAGAAACCGTTGGAATGTTTACTGCCATGTGCCGCTACAAATCTTTCTTTTAAGGATAGCTATAGGATTACTTAATGCCTTTGTTAGATGGAGAGTTCGTCCCGTTGACCGCGGCTACGTTCGGCGACTAATTGTCGCCTTGAGCCCAAGCTCATTGTCACAAGTCTCAAACAAATACAATTGGTTAGAATGACGGCAAATCGTTTAGTTACAACTGTAGATTTTAATTACAATGTTTTTATGGATTTTCCCGAGGTTTCAGAGGGAAGGCACCGGTGTCCTCTTATCTCCGACATATATATATATATCAGTTCGCTGTGGAGCGCCGAAGCGTGCAGACGTGTCTCTAGTGCCCAGCGTAGTTCGAAAACAACACGTGTCGCCCAAACGTCGAAAGAGAACACAGCTAAGTGCCCCTTACCCCCTAGGGAGAAGAAAATCCCACGCACCTAACCCCAACACGAGTACTAGCCTCACAGCCTCACGACTAGTTGTTCATTCCGAATTAACTAGCTCGATGATGGCCCAGCAACCGCGACCAGGCTCTCCGGAGCAGACTCGCAGCTATCCCGAGCTACCCCCCCCCGTGGCAGAAGTGTAGCAGAACTTTCCGCACTAACGACGCTAACACTACAAAGAAGAGGAAAATAGAACCAGCAACGCAAATAAACACACACAACAGGTTCGCCGTATTGGAATCCTCAAACGACGCCATGGAAATCGTAGAACCGCCATCAAACCAACACTCACAGAGAATCCCCCCTCCCCCACCAATTTTTGTGGACGACGTCATTGACATACAGACAATGACCAAGTCCCTAGAGAGAGATACCAGCAAGGAGGAATATAACCTCAAGATAAGCAACAACAAGGTGAAAATACTACCGACGAACCCAGAAGCTTACAGAAAACTCACCAAGACACTCAGGACCCTGAACGCCAACTTCCACACCTACCAACTTAAACAGGAAAGGCCTTTCCGGGTGGTCCTACGAAACATACACCACTCAGCAGATATAGACGAACTAAAATACGAACTCTCAAAACTCGGCCACGAAGTCGTCAACGTAAGTAATATAAGGCATAGAGTCTCGAAAGACCCGTTATCCTTATTCTTCCTAGACATTAAACAAAAACCGAACAATAAGGAAATATATAACATCAGTCGCCTAATGAACGCGATAGTAAAGATCGAACCACCGCTCGTGAAAAAAGAAATAGTGCAGTGCAAAAGGTGCCAAAGGTACGGTCATACGCAGAAATACTGCAACCATACTTTCCGCTGCGTTAAATGCGCAGGCTCTCACTCCACTGACCAGTGCGCCAAATCACCGGAAACCCCAGCGAAATGCATCCACTGCCAAGGGGACCACCCTGCCAACTACAAAGGCTGCCCAGCATATAAAACACTATACACGAACAGGTACCCTAAGCCCAGAGCAAAAGAGGTATCCAACCAAACACCCAGCCCGCCGAAATTCACGACTACCCCAACCCCCTCAAGCAACCAAACGCACAGTCCTACCAAATTCATCTCCACCTCAACCTCCTTTGCCCAAGCAGTACAAGGCATCCAAAACAACCCGAACAGCCAAAGGAACCTTCCCCAAAACAGTGACCCCAACCCACCAAACACAGACAACTCCTCAAGGCTTGAAAAGCTAATAGAGAAACAATCTGAGCAAATAAATCACTTGCTATCGCTACTAACACTCATCGTGGAAAAATTAGCACGCCCCGACTCAAAATAAAATCAAGGCGCATAGCACTCTGGAACGCCAACGGTCTAGCGCAACACAAATTTGAACTAGAACTCTTCTTAAAACACCAGCAAATCGACGTAATGCTCGTGTCGGAAACCCACTTCACCGACAAGAGCTACCTGAAAATAAATGGTTACAAATTCTACCATACCCAACACCCCAGCGGAAAGGCCCACGGTGGCACCGGAATAATAATCAAAGCAAATATTAAGCACTACGAACTCCCATCATTCCAGAAAGACTACCTCCAAGCAACAAACGTGGCAATAGAAGACTGTCATGGCTCAATCACCACCTCAGCAGTATACTGCCCTCCCAGACACTCCATCGCCAAAGAAGACTTTGATAACTTCCTGGACACCCTGGGCAACAGATTCATAGTTGGAGGAGACTATAACGCCAAGCACATCCAATGGGGCAGCAGACTGGTTACAGCAAGAGGCAAAAACCTCTTAAACAGCATAACAAACAACAACCTCAACTACCTCACCACATACGAACCCACATACTGGCCCACTGACACCAACAAAATACCCGACCTTCTCGACTTCTTCATAACTAAAAATATCCCATCAAGACACGTCCAGATCAACTCCTCGGCTGATCTCTCCTCTGATCATTCTCCCGTGATAGCAACAGTCAGTTCAACAATCATCGAGAATACACCTAATGGCACCATTCACAACCAACACACCAACTGGCAGCTCTTCAGAGAAGTCTTTACACACTCAACCTCAGCCTTCACCCCACTAAAAACAAAGGAAGATATCGAAGCAGCCACGGAATACTTAAACACGAGCATAATAAACGCAATCCGCCTCTCCACACCGACAAAGCCATCTAACAGCAAACAAGAATATCCCCATTACATACTAAAAAAAATAGCAGAAAAACGAAGACTAAGAAGAGTATGGCAGACCCATAGAACACCGGAGGACAAACGCAAACTTAACAACGCAACTAGAAAGCTATCCAGAACCCTAAGAAACTATAAAAACGACTGTTTCCATAAATACCTCGCCAGCTTGTCCCCCACAGCCGACGCCAACTACTCACTATGGAAGGCCTCCAGGAAACTCACACGCCCCCCACAAATAATCCCACCTATCCGCCGTCCGCAAGGTGGATGGGCGCGAAGCCCCATAGAAAAAGCCGACCTGTTTGCAAATCACTTGTCAAAAGTATTCAAACCCCATTCCCCCCAAACCGCCGCGGACGTTACTGAATACCTGCACACCCCCTTCCAAATGTCCCCTCCTATCGAACCCTTCTCCTCTGCTGAGACTCTAGAAACAATCAGTCGCCTAAACCCCAAGAAAGCAGCAGGACACGACCTAATAGGCAATAGAGCAATCAAGGAACTTCCCACAAAAGGGATAGCACTCATCACATCGATTTTTAATGCTATCCTTCGCCTGGAACACTATCCTAAGGCTTGGAAAATCTCATTGATTACCCTCATCCCTAAACCCGGTAAACCGATATACGAAACCTGCTCCTATCGCCCAATCAGTCTTTTACCTACCCTGTCCAAACTATTCGAGAAGATGCTCACGAACCGACTCCTTCCAATCCTGGAGAACTTGAAAACACTCCCAGATCACCAATTCGGCTTCCGAAAACATCATTCTACAGTAGAGCAAATCCACCGCCTAACACATACGATCAGCCAAACACTCGAAAAGAAAAAATATTGCTCAGCGGTCTTCCTAGACATCCAACAGGCATTCGATAAAGTATGGCATGAAGGGCTACTATACAAACTTAAAAAGATCCTACCCCACCCCTACTACTCCATCCTAAAATCTTACCTAACCAATAGGCAATTCATGGTTAAATACCTAGACGCCACTTCCGCAACATTCCCAATAGAAGCCGGCATACCCCAAGGTAGTGTCCTCGGACCCCTACTGTACTCCATCTACACTGCCGACCTACCTATATCAAATGACATAACAATAGCGACATTTGCAGACGACACAGCGCTATTAGCTTCCCACGCTGACCCGGTAATAGCCTCATCCACTCTCCAGCGAAGTCTCGACTCCATGGAAAAGTGGTTTCACAAATGGGGCTTCAAAGTCAACGAAAAGAAATCCACACATGTAACCTTCACGCTCCGAAAACAAACCTGCCCCCAGGTCACCATCAACAATGCAACAGTTCCTAGCAGGGACACAGTCCGATACCTGGGCATGACCCTGGACAGGAGACTAACGTGGAAGACACACATCTCAGATAAAAGGAAGCAACTAAAGGACAAACTAAAAAAACTCTATTGGCTCACGGGCCGACGCTCCAAACTAAATATACAGAATAAAATTACCCTCTACAAGACCGTAATAAAACCTGTCTGGACCTACGGAATCCAACTATGGGGAACAGCAAGCAACTCCAACATTGAAATACTCCAACGCTTTCAATCGAAAACGCTAAGATCCCTAATTGACGCACCTTGGTATGTAACCAATGAAACTATACACCGCGACCTCAAGATACCCACCGTCAAAGAGGAAATAGCAAAATATAGCAACAGATACAGCAAAAGAATCAACAAACACCAAAACCCACTAATCACTGGACTACTCCATACGACGGACCAGACTCGCAGGCTGAAGAGGCACTACCCGCTAGATCTAAACGACAGATTCACTTAATTATCCAAATTAAGCATATGCGCTTACTTATAATACTTATAAATTATACCTAGCTATAATAGTATTAACTTATTGTAAATAAATAGCCATGTCACTGCGCCACGCCAGAAAAATTACTGAAAATTCTCAACGCGAGAATTGATTGTAATTTCAACAAACAAATAAAAAAAAAAAAATATATATATATATATATGTCGAGGTTGCATTGAGGATCAGGTTGGGGGCGTTCGGCGAGTTGACCTGAGGGGCAGCCATCGTTGCGATATCACGCAAACACCGTTTATTAACACAAATATCGAGAGTACAGAACCGGCGATCAACCTGGGGATTAGATGCTCGCGGTACTGGTGACGATGGTCTCCGGTTCGGTTACGAATACGCGGCCGACGGGGTGATAGATATGCTTAGTAGAACTCAAACGTGCACTGCTCCTGATCGTAAGACGCTCCGTGCTTCCTCGCTCAGATCTCTAGCAAGAATGCCCCAGTGCCCGTCCCGAGGATGCCCGACCCCCGTGTCTCCATCGGTCGCTTTTGGGACCAACCTGCCTGTCCATTAGGAAACTCTTAATTGCCGGAAGTGACCTAGGTTTTATGGCGGGTCCTCGGGCTAGCGGTACTCGTGTCGCGCAAGTGCCTCAACTTTGGGTATTCATTGTCTGAGGGGCCCGTTGGAATGTTTTACTGCCCGGTACTTCCTATACTGGAGGTCATACTATCGCTCTATACCTTTGCTAGACAAAGCGCCCGTCCCGTCGACCGCGGTTACGTTGGGCGACGGGCCGTCGCCCCGAGCCAAAGCTCACCATCACCAGTCTCGAACGATTACAATCGGATTAGCTAACTGTCATCGTTTGACTACAGCTATAGTAGACCCTGGAGTACACTGTTGCTGGACTATCCCAAGTTCTAGGTGTTCCGGTGTTCTTCTCTCTCCGACATATATATATATATATATATATATACATTTTAAATGTTAAGGTTATCTATTTTATGTTTGTTAAATATATTTAATTTTATATTTCCCCCTTTTTTTTAATTAATAATATATCTATATATATATATTTTTTTTTACATTTGCATTTGACAGTGTAGTTGCGCATAGAACATGGCTGCTCATAAATGTCATTAGTAAAGTTATAGTGGCGGGTCTTTAGTTTTGTTATCGAAGTAATTTTCCGTCTGTCGCTCGTTTTTCCTTATTCTACCGCAATTAGAACATTTATTTATTAATATTGTTTAAGGTGACAATAGTATTGTTCGTGTGAATATACATATATATTTATGTTGTGTGTCATTTTAATATGACTAATGTTTTGTAATTCTTCGATAGCGTTATTTATTGTTTTGAGTAGTTTATTTTATAGAGTGTTCGATAATATAAAACATACGCACACACACACACACACACACACACACACACACACATATATATACGTATTCATATGCATATTTCTTCTGGCAGTGTAGTATTCATACGAAATGAAATGTCAATTATTTATTTTATATTAACTTCATTTAACAAGATAGAACACGCATACGCACACGTATATATGTATATATTTCTGGCAATGTGATTTTCATTTAGATTCCTTAGCGATATAATGTGTATTTGAGGTTATGTGTCAATCATTTGATTTCATATATACATATATATCTTGTATTGTGGCAACATAGTATTGAAGGTTTTGTTTCTAGATTATTGTGTGTTTAATGTGTGTTTACATACTTGTGTTTGATGATAGAATTCCTCAAGTCGTTGCGGTGTTAATTATTTTGAGCGTTTGGCCTATCGATAGGTTGTCGCTTAGTCCCAAGTGTTGCGTTGTGTGTTCTATTTCTTTTGTAGATTATTAGTAGTGGTTTAGTTTAGAATATAGATTATTTATATATTTATGTAGAGACATGCATGTTTCGTAATGTAGTTCTTATTTTATAACTCTTTACCGGAATGTAGGCTGGTTTTAAGTATGTATCTTAGATTACTAATTTGATTTAATAATGTAGAATGCGCACACGTTAGTAGTAATTTAGTTTAGAATATAGATTATATATATTTATATATAGACATGGATGTTTCGTAATGTAGTTCTTATTTTATAACTCTTTACCGGAATGTAGGCTAGCTAAGTATGTATCTTAGATTACTGTTTGATAGAATGCGCACACATATATATATGTTTCTGACAATGTAACTTTTATTTCTTTAATAATACAATATTGTATGTTTTATGTATTCGTTAGACTATTAGTTTTTGACTTCATATATACTTATATTTCATAAATTGATAATATTGTATTTGTTGCATAGTATTGGAAGTACTGTCTCTAATATTTACTAGTTTATTACATGTCTGGCATATATGTTTATACTTATATGTAACTCTCCAAGTTGATTGATTAAAATATATTTATATATACATGTATTCCTGGCGTTTCAATTATTTCCCCTTTTGTAGTTATTCTTATTTCCTGGTTTATTTGTTTGGTTCGTAACTCGTTCAATCCATCAGCTGGTTCTATTTATTTTATTTTATACTGGTTGGATTTATATTATATTAAACCACAAGTTTTCAAATTGCAAGTCGGTTATTGGTAGGTTTATTTAGAGTTGTGTGTATATGTGTTTTGTTTATTGGTTGGATCTATTAGTCGCCCTCGTTTTGTTAATCCTTCCTTTAGTTTCGTAGCGCCGTGTGTTCGTTTGTGCATTCAAATCCTTATTCGCGCGTTTTGTATAGAATGGTTTTCTTGTTCTTGTTACGGCGCGTGCGGAGCGCGGGACGTGACACCCCCGCCCTTGGAGTTCAAATTTCCAAAGGAAATTTGACTGGTGGTGTCTCTGAGTTCGCTCAAGGCGGACGTAGATGTCGTTGGTTGTTGAGTGACTACCGGTGTTATCGATATCCCTTGAGGTTGTGATGTTTGATCATCGATATTTCGTCTTCCTTTGAGGTATAGGAGCAGGTGGGTGACTGATCCGCATATTGCTCCTAATAGGGCGATTCCACATCCGTAAGTTTCACGTAACTGGTATCCGTATATGGCTATATCTATTATCGTCTTGATTAATTTAAACATTACGAGTATTCCAAATATTGCTGCACTGACAGTTCCAAATTCCATGAAACCAGTCCATAAGCTTGATACGGTATTTTTCGCTATTGTCGTTAATGTGTTTTCGTCCATCATTCCCAGGATGTTTACTGTTCCAGGGACGATTGTTTTTCCTGTCGCTCCTCTGGCCAATGTGTTCAAGACTGCAGATTTTTCTGCCGGGAACATGACGTGGTCCCGTAGTGCGTCGAGGTCTTTTTGGGTATATATTCCGCTCGTGGCCAACGACGATGGTGCTGAATATCGCCACGTTTGGCGCACGTCCGGGCGGAGTTCCTGTGGTGTGATTCCCTTGCCAAACGGATAGCTCCGAGTAGCATTCTGTTGTATGTCGTACCTTTACTTGTACCGGAATGCATTCGACTATATGGACCGCTTCTCCTGTGATCAGAGCCATGTGTCCTGGGTTTTGGTTATGGTGTATGCAAATTCGTCGGGCGGTAAGTTTGCCAAGCTTAAAGCGTTCTCTATTAGTTTCTTCTGTGTGGTGCGTCTTTGTGTCGGTATATCATGGTATAATGTTGTCATTTGTCATTTTACTTTCGAGTTTATTAGAAATAAGAATAACCTTTTATTATTATTAATATATATATATATATAGAAAAAGAAAATTTTTATATTTATATGTATTTTTTTCTCTTTTTTTTTTCTTGTTGTTAAAACCTTTGTTTTATTTTAGGTTTTACGTACATGTTATCAGTGAAAATAAATATTATGAATGCTACTTGGGTTATAATTATATACATATATGCATACGTATTGGTAAGTAGTATAGATGAGATTTGTTTTATTGTTATGAATATATAAGTATATATTATCAATAGGAATAGATATTACAAATATAGCTTGTCTTTGAATATATATATATGTCGGAGATGAAAGAACACCGGAGCCTTTGGAATTTTGGATAATCCCGCAACATTGTAACCTAGAGTCTACTATAGCTGTAATTGAACAATTGTAGTTATTCAACCCGATTGTAATTATTCGAGAATTGTGATAATGAGCTTGGGCTCGAGGCGACAGTCAGTCGCCGAACGTAGCCGCGGTCACGGGATGAACGCTTTGCCTAACAAAGGTATGAAGTAATTCTATAGCTCTCCTTAAAAGAAATATTTGTGGCGACACGCGACAGTAAACATTCCAACGGTTTCTGTCCCGTGGCTCGCCACGTGCAGACCCTATTCTTCGAGTAAGATGATTGCCAGATGTCGATGCGTCTCCGCAGTACATGTTCGGCTAGCCCGAGGGCCCGTTATAAATCTTAAGGTTTAGTTAACTAAAGTCCTTCAAACAGACAAACGGTCTTTGTCCCAACTACGGGAAGATAGGGGAGACATATTTTTCAACGAGCGGCGTCTCCCACTAGCAACTTTCCCTCGAGGGCGGCTAGCATCCTTTTCTAACCACCGATATGGAGATTAACCAATTAGCAGCAATACTTTCTGAACGAAGGCTTTTCTCGACGAATCCGATGATCTCGTATCCTTAGACACACCCCGTTATAGTTTTCCTGTGTGGCATCATCGGGACGGGAAAGGCATTCTCGCTCGCGATCTCATCGATCCAAGAGTAACGCCTTCGCGATCAGTGATTATTCTCAGACTTAGACTTTGTGAGTACGTTCTGTTGTCATCCGCGTTGACCGCGGATTCGTTATTGAGCCCGAGAGCATCGTCACTAGTGTCGCGAGTGCCGAACCGCCGTGATCAATTGTTAAGACTGTAATAATTCTATCATTGTAATAAACTACGCCTGTGTGTACCGTATCAATGGCTAATCCTCGAGAAGATTCATTTGACGCCCACAACCCCATTTCCAATGCCGATCCGACATCAGAAGTGGGATCAGAACGGTTGCTAACGCTGGAAGGGCAGGTCGCTGTCATGAACAACCTAATTCATACGCTAATGCAACGAACGAATACGGGAATCACCAAATTACCACATTTTAACCCAGAAGTCGCAGGCGCCGACCCAGCCGCGTGGTGCGCGGCTGTTAGTAGGGCTCTACAGAACAACCCCCTGCGAGAAGACGCGCTACACTCTGCCTTAAGTGACTCTCTACAGGGTTCTGCAGCACATTGGCTGGCGCGAACGGTGGGAAACGGAGAAGTTACCTGGCCTGGAATTAAGGAACGATTCCTTACACAGTTCGGTGGCCGAGAGACGACGTCTTCATCGTTAATCAAGGTATCCGGGGAACCGCGGGAAGCGGGCGAATCCACGGGGGCGTTTGCCGGCCGTGTCCGTTCCCTCCTACAGACGCGGTGGCAACATTCTACGCTAGACGAAATACTTAACGCTGTCACTCTCTACATATTAATTCCACACGACCAACGTCTTAAACGATTGGCCCTTACGAGCGATATCAGAACGGAGGACCAATTCCTGAGCGAGATGCGACCCTTCTGTTACGAAGAAGAGTCGACATTTTCGCCGAGATATGCACCGGCGGAACCCGAAGCTAAGCGACGCTAGTTATCGGGCCACCAGACGAGGTGTCATTACCGTGGTACCCTCGGACACAGAATAAAGGACTGCCGCAAGAAGATGCAGAACGAACAGCAGAGGGATGCACGACGCCAGGAAGGAAAACGACCGGCCGCACCGTCCAAGGCGGTTTGCTACAGGTGTAATGCGGAAGGCCATATCGCACCTAACTGCCCGGCGCGACGGGACGGTAGACCAGGCCCCAAGGATGAGCGTAAAGTCAACTCCTGCGTGGTGGAGTCCCCAGCCGGTAGTTTAAGTCATCTGGGTGAGTCGTTCCCATTTTACTTCGATTCCGGAGCCGAGTGCTCATTAATTAGAGAATCTGTCGCTCCGAAATTCTCCGGTAGAAGAACGACAGATATAGTAGTTATGCGAGGAATAGGAAACACCTGCGTTAAGAGCACATCCCAGATCTTATCTACGGTACGCATTAACTGTTTTACATTGGAGATAACCTTCCACGTTCTGGCCGATAGTCACCTGCATTATGATATCATGATTGGCCGCGAGATCTTAAGCCAGGGTTTTGATGTAACTATTACACAGAATAGCGTCGATATTTGTAAAACGAAGACTATTAATGCCTGTAGTAAAACCCCCGAGGACGAGATCAATATCAATGCGGTTGACACTGACGTGGTTGGTAATGATAAAAGTCGGTTAATTTCTGTCCTCGAGAAATTCAAAGATTCATTCATTACGGGCTTCCCACGTACTCGCGTAAGCACGGGCCAGTTGGAAATACGGTTAATCGATCCTAATGTTACCGTGCAAAGAAGTCCCTACCGACTTAGCGAAGAAGAGCGTAGGATAGTGCGTGAGAGAATAGACGAGTTAATTAGAGCAAAAATCGTGAGGCCGAGCAACTCACCGTTCGCGAGCCCTATCTTACTTGTAAAGAAGAAAGACGGCTCAGATAGACTGTGCGTAGATTTTCGGGCATTAAATAAAAATACGGTCGCGGACCGGTATCCCCTACCCCTCATCGCGGACCAAATCGCGAGATTGCAGAAGGCGAGATACTTCATTAGCCTGGACATGGCCAGCGGATTCCACCAAATTCCCATTCATCCTAATTCGACGGAATATACGGCGTTCGTTACAACGGGCAATACGAGTACGTGACTATGCCGTTCGGATTGAAAAATGCACCATCCGTTTTCCAGAGGGCCATTCTCAACGCCTTAGGCGACCTCGCGTATTCGTTCGTTGTTGTTTACTTGGACGACGTCCTAATTATTGCCGACTCAGTAAACCAAGCTCTAGAATGGGTGAGCACCGTATTAGATACCCTCGTGAAAGCCGGATTCTCCTTTAACTTTTCGAAATGCTCCTTTTTAAAGACATCGGTACTCTACTTGGGATACGTAATTCGTAACGGAGAAGTCCGCCCAAACCCGGGTAAAATACAAGCCTTGAGTTCTCTACCTGCACCGTCGACCGTCACACAACTTAGGCAATTCATAGGTTTGGCCTCTTATTTCCGGAGCTTTATTCCCAAATTTTCACAAGTAATGAAACCCCTGTACGCACTTACCTCGAGTAACAAGAATATACCTTGGACGGATAGGCACGAACAGATAAGACAAAAGGTAATTTCCGTTCTGACCGACGTGCCGGTGCTAATGATATTTGATCCCAATTACCCCATAGAATTACATACGGACGCTAGCTCGGAAGGATATGGAGCCATTCTAATGCACAGGGTCGAAGGAAAAAGTCGAGTAGTGGAGTATTACAGCAAAAGGACTAGCCCTGCGGAATCTAGGTATCATTCCTACGAATTGGAAACGTTAGCAGTTGTAAACGCCGTCAAGCACTTCCGTCATTATTTACACGGACGAGAATTTCTCGTTGTCACCGATTGCAACTCCCTGAAAGCATCCAGTAATAAGGTACACTTGAACGACACGGTTTACAGATGGTGGGCTTACCTGCAAACTTTTACCTTTGACATTATGTACCGGGAAGGTAAACGAATGGCCCACGTAGATTTCTTTTCGCGAAATCCCGTAGACTTGGATCGCAGTACGTTCAGCAAAATTGTAGAGAAAGAAATTAACCTAACCGAAATCTTCGACGATTGGCTACTAGCGGAACAACGTCGCGACCCACAAATTTCTGAGATCGTCGATAAATTACAGAACGAAGAGCTCGCGGAAGACGTCGCGAATACGTATGAGTTACGGTCCGGCACCCTTCATAGTAAAATACAGAGAAAAGGTAGAACTCTCTGCCTGCCCATCGTTCCGAGAGGGTTTAGGTGGTCCGTTATTAACCATGTGCACCAGTCCATTATGCACTTAGGTTGGGATAAAACGCTTGAGAAACTGTACGAGTATTACTGGTTCGAAGGAATAGCGAAGTATGTTCGCAAATTCGTAGAGAACTGTCATGCTTGTCGAGTTTCAAAGGCAAGTTCGGGTAGAGTACAAGCCGAACTACACCCCATACCTAAGACCAGTATACCTTGGCATACGGTTCATATGGACATAACGAGCAAACTAAGCGGAAAAACGATTCGAAGGAATACGTCATTGTGTTGGTCGACGCCTTCACCAAGTTCGTATACTTGCACCATACCCGTAAGTTAGACTCCATTAACACCATTAAAGCGCTTAAGTCCGCTATATTTTTGTTCGGCAGTCCCTGCCGGATAATAGCGGATCAGGGAAGATGTTTTACGGGCAAAGAATTTCGAGACTTTTGTCAAGATAAACACATTAAACTCCATTTAATTGCGACCGGAGCTAGTAGGGCCAACGGGCAGGTAGAGCGTATTATGAGTACGCTAAAAAACATGTTCACAACAATAGAAACCACCGGGCGGTCCTGGCAAGACGCGATCGGGGAAATACAACTGGCCTTAAATTGTACCACCAACCGCGTGACTAAGTCAAGCCCGTTGGAACTACTAATCGGTAAAACAGCGAGACCCTACGGCTTATCCCTACCCGACAGTATCGAAGAAAGAGAGGTAAATATCTCCCATGTAAGACAGCAGGCGATAAAGAATATAGAAGCAAGCGCCAAATACGATAAGGATAGGTTCGACAAAAACAAAGCTAAAATAGTTAGGTTCAACCTTGGCGATTTCGTGTTACGTAAAAACGAGGAAAGAAACCAGACGAAGTTAGATCCGAAATTCAGGGGTCCATTCGTAATAGCCGAGATTTTGGAAGGAGATAGATATACCCTAAAAACCTTAGACGGCAAACGATCATATAAGGACAGACACGACAGACTGAGAAAAATGCCAGAAAGTTGCGTCCCTGCTGAGTTAGACGTCTGCGGTGATGACAACGGCGGTGATAATAACGATGCAAGTACACTGACCTCAGAGGATCATTAACACTGCGTTGTGGTCATAGTAATACACCGAGTGGTTTTATGTGCTATTGTTGTAACCCGTTGAGTGGGTTGATGCGTTTTTGTTGTAACCCGTTGAGTGGGTTGATGTGTTTCTGTTGTAACCCGTTGAGTGGGTTGATGTGTTTTTGTTGTAACCCGTTGAGTGGGTTGATGTGCTTTTTGTTGTAACCCGTTGAGTGGGGTTACGTGCTTTTGTTGTAACCCGTTGAGTGGGGTTACGTGCTTTTGTTGTAACCCGTTGAGTGGGGTTACGTGCTTTTGTTGTAACCCATTGAGTGGGCTTACGTGCTTTCTGGGTGTAATGCACCCAACGTGGCAATATGACCCAACAAACTGAGGTTCACCGGTGTACGAAATCGAAAATGATCTGTTGTGTCATTACGGTCTGACTGGCGACTCACAGAACGCACCTAACACTTTGAATACAAATTATAACATCACAAATTCCTATTCTCTTTTATTTTTCTGTTGTCAAACCTCCGAACGAAACTTTGTTATTGCACTGGACCCTTGACTTACTTGGACATTTAGTTAAATCGCAAATAATGTCAGTTATATCGAATCTAATGTAAGAAATACGATATTTTAGTTACACACGAGGACGTGTGATAGTCAGGATGGCCGTGTCGGAGATGAAAGAACACCGGAGCCTTTGGAATTTTGGATAATCCCGCAACATTGTAACCTAGAGTCTACTATAGCTGTAATTGAACAATTGTAGTTATTCAACCCGATTGTAATTATTCGAGAATTGTGATAATGAGCTTGGGCTCGAGGCGACAGTCAGTCGCCGAACGTAGCCGCGGTCACGGGATGAACGCTTTGCCTAACAAAGGTATGAAGTAATTCTATAGCTCTCCTTAAAAGAAATATTTGTGGCGACACGCGACAGTAAACATTCCAACGGTTTCTGTCCCGTGGCTCGCCACGTGCAGACCCTATTCTTCGAGTAAGATGATTGCCAGATGTCGATGCGTCTCCGCAGTACATGTTCGGCTAGCCCGAGGGCCCGTTATAAATCTTAAGGTTTAGTTAACTAAAGTCCTTCAAACAGACAAACGGTCTTTGTCCCAACTACGGGAAGATAGGGGAGACATATTTTTCAACGAGCGGCGTCTCCCACTAGCAACTTTCCCTCGAGGGCGGCTAGCATCCTTTTCTAACCACCGATATGGAGATTAACCAATTAGCAGCAATACTTTCTGAACGAAGGCTTTTCTCGACGAATCCGATGATCTCGTATCCTTAGACACACCCCGTTATAGTTTTCCTGTGTGGCATCATCGGGACGGGAAAGGCATTCTCGCTCGCGATCTCATCGATCCAAGAGTAACGCCTTCGCGATCAGTGATTATTCTCAGACTTAGACTTTGTGAGTACGTTCTGTTGTCATCCGCGTTGACCGCGGATTCGTTATTGAGCCCGAGAGCATCGTCACTAGTGTCGCGAGTGCCGAACCGCCGTGATCAATTGTTAAGACTGTAATAATTCTATCATTGTAATAAACTACGCCTGTGTGTACCGTATCAATGGCTAATCCTCGAGAAGATTCATTTGACGCCCACAACCCCATTTCCAATGCCGATCCGACATATATGTGCGTGTAATGGTAAATACGACGGCTTATTTTTATGAGTCACTTGCATTATCAATGGAAGTGAGTGTTATAAATATCGCCTACTTTACAACATGCGTGTATATATATATATTGGTTGATATAAGTGAGAATTATATGTATAGTTATAAATGTTGTTTGTTTACAGGTGGATAGCAAAAGTATTTGGTTTCGTGGGTGGCTTACAGGTGCCTTACAGTTCTACGGTGCGGATTGCTATTCCTTGGACTAAAAAAATTTCTTTCGAGATGAGTCAGATTATTGTAACGATCATGCATGGGAGGATTTTCTGCAGAGATTCAAAATGCTCTCTGGATTCCTCGTGAAACGTCTGGACAACACCTACATGTACTTCCATCCGTCGTTCAGAGAATGGTTGATGAATTCGCCATCCGTTCTGCAGACACATACAAAAATAGTTAATGTATATATATATTATTTATTTTTTTTTTTTTTTTTTTATAAGCTTCGTTCGGACCTGTTCCTTTGTACGAAGACTGTATCCCTGTATATAATATAATATGTATAATATGTTATGATTATGTTAATTGTTATTTATTATATATATATTTTCCTTATCTCTCTCTTTTTTTGTTTGTTTTTTTTTTATTAGTACCTAACATTGCTATTATGATGCTGTATTACATTGCATTGGCTATTATTTGTATGTGCGACGAATTTTTCAACATGGCCGCTCGCGTGTCTCTTTGGTATGGCGTTGGTTTAATGTCAACAGTAACGTGTTGTTGAAATAGCTAATTAATTGTTAATCATTATAATTTTATTTAGTAGTGTTTTGTAATATTGTTTTGTATTTCATGATATTGTCTGTGTCAATACCGTGTGCTACTTTAATGTGATAGCATGGATTGTATTGTTACCGAATTTCAATAGTCATTGTTTTGATTATACGTGACTTGCATTTATGTAAGTCTTGTTTAATTTAGTTAATGTTTTGTGTATTGTGTTACCAGTTATTTTCGTGTAGCATAACTTTATTCCTTTGCACCGAGTTCAGTCATGTCTTGTTGTTAATATTTAGTTAGTCTATCTTGATTAATTTCTAACCTATTTCTGTGTTTATTGACTTTTCTTATTTTCCCTATTAATTTATTATTGCTTGTACTTGCTATTTGTTATTATTTTATGCATGATATGAATTAGTTCCCTTATTAATGATTAAAATTTATTTGTTAGATTAACATTGTCTGTAATTCTTCAGATTCTGCTCTTTCGATGCTGCGTCACTTACCTGGATCGTTCCCACAACATCATCCGATTCTTTGATATGCCTTGGATACTTACTACGGCTGCCTTCTACTACGGCTGCCTTCCATCGTATGTGCGTATGTGCGACCGCTATTGGGCATTACAAAATAACATAACAATACTACGTAGATTAATGCATAACAAAATATCCTTTTACTGCGGTTATATTTATTACTAACTCTCAATTAATCTATCTTGATTATTTTTTAACCGCTTTCTAT
The DNA here is from genome assembly GCF_011952255.1 of Bombus vosnesenskii. Taxonomy (NCBI): domain Eukaryota; kingdom Metazoa; phylum Arthropoda; class Insecta; order Hymenoptera; family Apidae; genus Bombus; species Bombus vosnesenskii. The sequence continues at coordinate 36,102 of NW_022883034.1, forward strand.
ACTTTATCAGCTATTTTATTTCTTCTTATTAACCTGCGAAATTCATGCATGTACACTTCCTTGTATAGTGATTAATTGTTCACGAGGTAGGTTGCACTTTCACTCTTTTAGTTATTCGTTGAACTAACACGTTTTACGTTCAAACAGTAATTGGAGCACTCATAATAAACCTTTTCTTTTCAAGTTTCCGCTATCTGTGTTATTCAACGAACAGTGCCATGTTTCCACAGTATTGTTATAACATTTAGTACTGTTGTATTTTGCATTAAGGCAATTGAAGTTAATTTGTTCATTTATTTTTCAGCTGGCTGTTGTACATGGTGTTCCGTAAACAGGGAGCCATAACCTATTTTGCACGTAAACCTTCTCGTATGATGATTACTTGTTCACAAGGTAACTTTCACTTTCACTCTTTTAATTATTTATTGAATCAACACGTTTTATATTCAAACAATGATTGGAGTACACATGATAATTTTCTTTTTTTTCTTTTTAGGTGTTCGCTATCTGTATTATTCGACGAACAGTGTCACACCTCCTTTTGATTTATCCACAATATAGTTATAACATTTAGTAACCTTGTATTTTGCACTGAGACGATTGAAACTAATTTATTCACTTATTTTAGGTAGCTGTCGTACATTATGTACCACGAACAACGATCCATAACCTATACTTACACGTACACTTTCTTGTATGTTGATCACTTGTTCACAAGGTAACTTTCACTTTTACTAGTTAATTATTCATTGAGTTAACACGTTTTATATTTAAACAATAATTGAAGCACATATAATAATTTTCCTTTTCTTTTCTTTTATGTTTTCGCTATCTGTGTCATTCGACGAACAGCACTACAACATACACTACTGCACTACGTTGCCCACTGAAATCACTTTATTCATTGTTTATTTCGATTATGCGCTAGTTTTAACTTGTTTAAGTGCACCGTTCGCGGAATCCCTTTTTTACTTCAATCTTGACGTTTTGGTTCTGCAAGATTTCTAGCACTTTGTGTGGTCCAGTATATTGATCGGAGAATTTTCCTTTACTAGGTTCTTTTAGTAAATATATCGAATCTCCTATTTTAAAATCTTGAGGGTTGATTCGTCGATCGTAATATTCCTTTGATCTTAGTTTGGATTTTATCAAATTTTCTCTTGCCATTCGTTGTACGGTGTAAATTTTATTGAACAGATCTTCGAGATATTCTGAGTATGTTGGTTCCATGTTCTCTTCGATTATTACTTCACCAGTAGGTTCTCTGGCTAGATGTCCAAAACTAATTCGTGCGGGGAGAATTTCGTTCCTTTCCTTCATTTTAGTTTTTATTTTGCGCCAAGACGCAAGTTTACTGACATCGATCCAATTATCCAATTGCTTGCTAATAGCATTCAAAATACAAATTTTTGAAAGTGCCGCAGCCATATTAACCCAAAAATATTTTGTATATAGTATAGCGTGATACCATCTATATTTTCCTGGGGGAATCATAAGATCGGCACTACCTACTATGTTACCTACGTCAAATATTAGATGTAGTAACCAATAAAGTATTTTTAATCCAATTATAATCCAATGGCTAGCGTATTCAAGTTTTTATATATATCTTCAACTGGTGATTCCCTATTTTCTCCCTTTTGATTTCTTTGGGCTCGTTGAATTTGCGTTTCTTCAGCTTGAAAATGTTTAGAATCCTTTTCCTTAGTTACCCTTTTTCCTTCTTTATTTACTTTATTCACAACACCTTTATTTTTCTCTACCTTTTCAGGATGAATAGTTTCACTGGAAGTGCTTATTATAATTAAATTATTATTTATTTGTATGGAACGTTTAGGAATATTTTTGGTAGATTTGGAATTATTCTTTGAATTTTTATTACAAACCTTTTTGCTTATAGATTCTGTTTTGGATTTAGGGATAGCTATATTTTTATTTTCTATAGTGTGATCTTCCTTGCAATTTAATGATTTGGCTTTGAGTTCGATAAAGTTTCCTTCTGATGGTTTTATAGAAGTTTTTGAGTGAGATACACTCGCTATCTCTTTTCCTATTATGGTTGAGACATTCACGAAATTCGTGGAGTCTTGCTTTTGTATCTTTGCCAAGTCGAACGTGGAGAGGCAATTCGCACTTCCCAGCGGGTCCAATATCTCTGTGATATTATGCAGTGGATAAGCATTGCCTGTCGTCTCGTCGTTCAATTTCCTAGTTTCTGCTTCGTCTGAAAGTTCTTTGGCACTAATATTATTTATCTTGTTTGGTAACTCAGGAAATTTCTCACTCATGATCCTGTCTATGGCACCGTGCGTCCTCTTATTATTTAACGTGACATTATCCCTTATCACAGCAACGGAATGGTGTTTGCATTGAAAAGTTGATTGGTTGAAATGATCAGCATCTCTCTTTTGATTTAGATCTCTATCGAGGTATTTATTTATGCATTTTTCTTCCCAAATTATTGCTCTTGCTTCTTTTCTAACATTTTCTTCTATTCCCGGGTTGTTTAGATGTTTCCGCGACGGCGGTACAAATCTCCAGTTCTGGCGGTTGTTTCGGTTATAATTATTCGAAAGTGTCGAATGTTGGTATCAAATTCTATTGTTCACTTGTTTTAGTTCTCGTGTTGCTTTCACGGCTTGGCGGTACGCATCGTCCAAGGATTGGTATCCTGTTATCTTTACTCGTAAATACACCTCGTTTGGAAGCCCCTTAACGAAAGCTTCCCTCGTGTCTCGATCTATCCTATCTTGAAATACGGTGCCGTACTCGTACCTTTCCCCGTTCATTATCGCCAGTCTGAGATCTTTGACGCGTCCTATGTAGTCCAAAATATCTTCTCCTGGTCGTTGAAATATTGTAGCTAATTCCCCTTTATATTCGTTAACCGTTTTTCCCGGACCGAACATATCTTTTAATTTATTCCCGAAATCGTTTAAACTTATTACTTCTGTGTCTTCTATGGCGAGAAATGCGTGTCCGCGAAGCTTATTCGTTAATAATTTTACTAACTGAGATTCTTGATGCCTAGGAACCATGTTTCGTGCGCGCTCGCATGCTCTTAAAAATCGAAATACCGAGGGTCGATGTCCGTCGAACACTGGTACTGTCTCTATTGCATCTTTTAACTTAATTGGTTGGGGATTAACTTCTATCGGTATTGTCGCTTGGGAAATTATCGGCGATGATACGGGTGTCTTGATTTCTTTTTTTATTTTCAGTGAACGCACATCGTCTTGTAATTTATTCATTGTTGTACTCATGTCGCGAAAATTCGCATCCCATGCTTTAAGTTTTTCCGACAACATCAAGATCATGTCTTTGTCCAACGATTCTAATTTAGTCGACATTATTTCTTAGGTATATATTTTATCGATAATCGTAACAACTTTAATTCTTTGTGGAGCGAATCGAACCGTTTAAACCAACTTTAATCCTCCGTGAAGCGGATCCCACCGCTGCCACCAAAAATTTAAATCTCTAATGTTACGTATCAATTTGTTTGTTTAAATCGATCAAATCTTAAGTTTAAATTTTACTGAAAAATTTTTTTTTTCGTTTGAGTTTGAATTTAATCTGAAGGGAAATAAACTGAATTGATATTATTGTGTATGTAATACTGATTTAGATTTCTAATTAATACGGTAGTTGCTGCCACCAGAAATAGTCTAAGGACTATTTCAAAATATTTTATTTTTTATTATTTTTTTTCGTTTAATGGGTAGCGTTAACTGACGCTTAATGCAACTGGTGAACGATTTCCACTTTTCGGCTAACCTGCTATGTGCAGGGATATTGGCACGGGAGAGGATTAAAGCTGGGAACAATAAATATTTGTCCTCGTTAAACGGATTTTTATTTGAATGTAGAATTGCTTAGATTATTACCTTTATATATATTTTATTAGCCGGATATATATATTTTAGCGTTGCTGGATTGGATAGGAATGTGAGATTTTTCGTTGTTTTATATAAATTTATTTTTACGTTTGACTTCTTCTTCTCTTTTAATTTCGCTGTAGTAGTTTGCCGTTAGAACCGAAACTCAATTCATTTACTACGATGGATTCTGTTACCATGATTTTCTTGCCTTTTGAGTTTAATAATCGAGGATGATTCTAACGATCCTCTCTGTGTGGGACTCGTGTGATTTCGCAAGCCTTGCCCAAAGACGGGTAATATTTTACCAACAGTGGGAGGAGGAATGCGAAGATCGATGGGTGTTTTCGATAATCGAAAACACCGTTTGCACAAGCCAACACAGCGAACGATCCTTTGGTTAAAGTTTCGAAGGGAAATCGTTCTGCTATTTCTCTCTTACAATCGCATGCAATGATGGCAAGAATATCGGTTAATAGCAATGCCGGTATTGCTCTTAATTTTCGATTGACCCCGACGATGTATTTAATGGTCCTCTCTGTGCGGGACTTGTGTGATTTCGCAAGCCTTGCCCAAAGACGGACAATATTTTGCCAACAATGGGAGGAGGAATGCGAAGATCAGTGGGTGTTTCAGTAGCTGAAAATACGGTTCGCACAAGCCGACACAGCGGACAACTCCTTTGTTTAAAGTTTAAACAATGATTCTATCTTCAAAACCGTTCACGAAAATAAAACGAGATCGATGATAGGAAGTTCTAATTCGATTCTCGAGGGCAACGAGATTATCAGAGAAGAAGGAAATTTTCAAAATTAATTTTCTTACCTTGAGGAGTAGGTGCTGTCTGGTGCCATTACCTCAGCTGCTCCGGTGGTCGTCGAAGTTTTTGTTGGGTTTATTACTTGAACTCGAATATAGTTTACTATCAACTTTTACTTTATTTATCTATTTCGATACAGACTGAACAATTTACTAACTGGATTAATACCGCAATTACAATGCGCGTTTCTGTCTAAGCGATGAAATGAGGACTTCAAAGATAAAATCTTTCTTTTACTTAGTCGCGGTTCTCTTTTCTTGACCGAAAAACTAAAGACCCCGAAACGCAAAATACTATACAAAATTTCTAAACGCAATGATGAGCGCAATAACGAACGTAGTAACAATGAACACAAAATATAATGAGCACAAGAATAATGAACGGTAATAACAATGATCACTATAATAATGAACGCAAGGATAATAAACGTAATACGAATGATCCGTAATAACAATGAACACAAAATATAATGAGCGTAATAAGAATGTTCACCAGAATAATAATGAGCGCTGCTCTCTATGTTGCTTCGCTTATTTATAATGCCATCCCCCACGGGGTGGTGGTCCACTGGGGGTACGCTTCCGTGGGAATCGGGATGTTGCAGTTTGGGTTTCTTGGAATCGTACGTGACAAAATGTAAATTCCGTATTTCGACTTAGTTTTTATCGGTCCTGTGCTTCTGCTGAGCTAGCGTCTAGGAGGCTTGAAGCATTCCATGCTGATCTAGTCTTTTCCGCGAGAAACTTCTATGTTTTGTACCGTGGGAATTACCCGTGTTTCTTCGGCGCGTGCAGGGGCCGGCGGCTGCAGCATCATTATCACCTCGATGTTTGCTCGGGCAACACGCGCAATTCCGCTGCTCTCCCACAACAAGGACCTCCTTCTTCGAGTTATTTTTCGTAAGTTTGGATATTCGCATATTATGGTTGTTTTTGCGATTTTAATGTTTTTTCCTTTTTTGTTGTTTCCCTAGGCTTCGGTGATCGTCGTTCGAATAATGTTTGCGGAGGCATTTCCATCAGAGGTTCCTTATTATTATTATTTTTTAGATGTATTTTGTTTTATATACAATATTTATATATATATATATTTTATATGTTTTATATATATATATATATATATGTAGTATCGTGGACGAAAGGCCTAAGAAATATCGGGCGAACTATAAACAATGTCGCCAGAAAGTCGAAGCACCGACAGGCCCAACAATGTATCGTCGGTCTTTCGGTCGAATAGGTTACGCAAAAAGGGCCTACGTGACTTTGACTACGAGCGGTTGCGGAGCACGTGCGTGGTGGGGCTAAGAAAAAGACAAAGGAACGATGAGTCAGTCGAAAAACAGAGGGTGATTAGAAAAGCAGAGTGCGAGTCGAGCGGAGACAGAGGTTGCGAGTGGCGTTGCCGAGAGAGTGTGGATTGCGCTGTTTTCTGTGCGTTTGGCGTGAATAGTTCAGGTTGAACAACAATCGTCTTTTTCTGTCTGATTAACATCTCTATTGTCCACTCTTTGTAAACACATTATATCACGATATTACATATATATGTCGGAGCGGACATTAGAATTAGGGTTAGGGGCGTGAAACGAATCTTCGTTTGGGTTACGCGTCGTCGTTACGCAATAGAGAAGACATTGACTAGTGCAAATACGATTATTATAGAACCGGACAAGTAACCGCGGTAGTTAGGTACTCGAGAAACTAATGACAATGATCCTAGGTTCAATAACGAATCCGCGGTCGACGGGGTGATAGATGAACGTACTCACAAAATCTAAGTCGGACGCGTAATATTCACTGGTCGTAAAGAGTTACTCCTTTCATCAGTGAGATCGCGAGCGAGAGAATGCCTTTCCCGTCCCGATGATGCCACAGAGGAAAACTATAATGGGGTGTGTCCAAGGACACGAGATCATCGGATTCGTCGAGAAAAGCCTTCGTTCAGAAAGTAAGGGAAATTAGCGTTGCTGCTAATTGGTCAATCTCCATATCGGTGGTTAGAAAAAGGTGTTAGCCGTCCTCGAGGGAAAGTTGCTAGTGGGAGACGCCGCTCGTTGAAAAACAGGTCTCCCCTATCTTCCCGTAGTTGGGACAAAGACTGTTTGTCTGTTTGAAGGACTTTAGTTAACTAAATCTTAAGATTTATAACGGGCCCTCGGGCTAGCCGAACATGTACTGCGGAGACGCATCGACATCTGGCAATCATCTTACTCGAAGAATAGGGTCTGCGTGTGACGAGCCACGGGACAGAAACCGTTGGAATGTTTACTGTCGCGTGTCGCCACGAATATTTCTTTTAAGGAGAGCTATAGAATTACTCCATACCTTTGTTAGACAAAGCGTTCATCCCGTGACCGCGGCTACGTTCGGCGACTGACTGTCGCCTCGAGCCCAAGCTCATTATCACAATTCTCGAATAATTACAATTGGATTGAATAACTACAATAGTTTAGTTACAGTTATAGTAGACTTTAGATTGCAATGTTGCGGGGCTATCCAAAGGTACCGGTGTCCTTTCATCTCCGACATATAGATATACATGTATATGTGACGAAATATACTAAAGCAATATTGACCCTTTGTCGCTGAAAGTATCAAACTACAAAACTTCCTTTCAAATTTTCAGAATAAGGAAATCAGGATCATGATAAATAATTGGAACATACTTAAAAATAATATATCTTCTCTATAAGATAATGAATACATTGGTTCATTTAATTTTTATGGATATTCAAACGCTTCTGTGAAATAAAACGTCAAGATTATAGAGTATAAAATTCATAGCTATGAAATAACTAAAACTCTGATGTATTATTAAAAATATACGTTAGGTTGTATGTAGTGATACATACAAAGATTACATGTACAAACCCATAATTAACATAATGCTACCGCAACCATTCTGCAATCTACCTTGCCCAAAACACTCCTCCAGTCACCTCCAAACTCTTCAATTCTCTCCACCTAACCACCCACAAACCATTCACAAACATGCAATTCTCGACAAAAGAAGAACTTATCGTCAGTTGTCCTTAACATCTCGTTCATTCATATGGTCCCTATCCCCCTATTTCCTCCCACTGCGATGATCGCACTACATTTTTCCACGTCTCTATTCTATTCTCTGGATGATCTGAATTCTCGAGCAGTCGAGTGACGATTGATCTGTACAATTGATCGATTTCTTTTCACTACAGACATGCAAGAAATTCCGTGTTGGAAAGCGATGTTGCGAGTTCGAGTGCCTGGACCACCTGAAGACCGGAACTGGTATAGTTTATGTCGTTGATGATAATAATTCCTCCACGACTCAGCAACAAGAGCTACTCTGGGTGATGAGCTTAATGGTGCTGTTGCGGCTATTTTAAGTTTTCAACAAGGATCCAGATGGCGCCGTTGACGAAATTCTTTCATTATAAACGTCAACGATCAACATCAGCCATCAGGGAACGAAGAAGGTACGCTGTAACGTGTCTGAGTATACCTCGAGGAGTACATACAGTTATGTAATGAAGATTCGTATGTGAGTGTTTGTTTTCTTATTTCTTTCCCCTTTGTTTCATTTGAATGGATTTTTGTACTCAAAGAGCGAGGTAAGATTACGTCAGATACGTTTTTACATATGCTAAAAAAATGGAAAATGATGATGATGAATCAATGACACGTAGAAAATTATAATCTATTGTATTGTTGTTATCTAATGGTGTTGTAGTTGACTGTATGGTGGATGTATCTAATGGTGTTGTAGTTGACTGTATGGTGGATGTATCTAATGGTGTTGTAGTTGACTGTATGTTGTTCAATATTGCTATGAAACTCTTCTGATTCATTGTCACTTATACGAAGAATGGAAGTATACGAAATTGATAAAATTATTAATAATATTTACGAAGAGAAAGTAAACTGTTGGATATATGACAAAATAATTCTATTTTAAATAAGAGACTGGTCAGCGTGGTTATTTTGTTTACAAAATCAAACGAATTTAATGAATGTAATGGTAGGGAAGTAACTATAAGTGGCTGTTAAACTATTTTTATGCTTGAAAAGTAATTCGCAAAGTAATGTAAAGCAGTACTACTGAGTTGTACATAACCTCTTTCAGAATTTGTTCTTAACCTTTTGCTTCATAACTTCCTTAATTACACTCTTCAAACTTATTGACTACTTCGATGTTGTTACGAACAGAAACTGATAAAATATTAATCTTAAATATAGATTGAAATGAAAGCTTGTCAGGTAAATATATATATATGTACTACTTACTCAAACTATGGATCACATAACCTGTACAAAAAAAAAAAAAATTATTGTACACTATAAAGCAAGAGGTTAAATCTTTAATCTGTTAAGAATTAAATTTTTTATTGTAACTGCGAAAATTATAACAGTACCAAGCGAAGCAAGTACGGAATATATGCGGAATATGAATCGCTCAACGAACCAAAGAGCGGCTCAGTGACAAAATTAGTAAAGTAAAGACCACAAATATTACAACATTATATTCTACCACAAAATAATTCTCTATACAAAAAAGGTACAGAACGAATCGATTTTTCACAA
>NW_022883035.1:0-36248 GCF_011952255.1 Bombus vosnesenskii
CCGAGAACGTTGCGACGTTGTTGCATGGTTTGATATGTTTCCTCAAACTGTGTTTGGTTAACTAACTTAATTCGCCTGTTGGTGACTCATGGAAATTTGAGTGATATTACGAGGTGAAGTTGCGGAGTACCATGTTACGTATGGTAATTTACAGTGTTGTTTGTATAGTATAGTACAGATTGGAAGAGATACAATAATAAGCAGACAGCTAGGCTGGTTAATTGATCAGGAATATTAATTGAGTATGAATTGTTTAGCAAGAAAGAGAATAAGGTATAATTCTAAGTTGCTTTGCTGCGTACATTGGGATTTATGATATACGAAAGATCGATTTCTTTCAGGTAGGAAAGAATGATTATAAAATAGAAATTATTACGTAATTTTTAGTATCGCAGGTTTACCGTGGTATTGAATTCGGCTAACTGGAATTCGGTGAACTGGAAAAACAATGATCATGTGAATCAAACGTTGATTATCCATCCGTCGAAGCGTTAGTCAGATATCGTGTAACTGATAGTTCCTTGAGTGGTTTCAAAGTCGAACGATGAAACAATTTGAAATAATCGTTCCATTATCGACGAAATGAACGAATTTATCTAATGGGGCTCGTTAATTTATTCGACTTTTAATATTAATTACTAATTGTTATAGAAATTGATTTAACAAATTTGATATAAATTGATTTACTATTAATTAATCGATGGTAGAAAAGAAACGTTGGAAAATGAGTAATATGTAGCTTTAGTTTTACAGATTTTACAAAATAAATGTTACTATTTAAGAAAAAATGAATTTGATGGGGTAAAAGCTATATGGAAATATACTAACGACTTAACGAATTTAAATTTAAAGGACTTTAGAAACAAAGAAACAGAGACAAACTTTAGTTCTCGATGATACTTGACACGTGAATTGATTAACAGCTTGTCTTGCGTGATTAAATTTAATAGGATTAATTGAAAAGTATATCGTATACCGTGTGTGAATCATGATAAAGTTGGTTTCATCGTAATTCACACGGTACTCGCAATGATCATTCAATCGGCAATTTTATTGTTCCAACATCACATCATTTACTTATCTTCGACTTGTACAATTCTCTGTGTTTTACGCAATTCTCTTTTTTATCCATCATTTTCTCGCATAGCACTCGAGTAAAAGCGAATCAACCGTTCAGTGAACCATACTTTGTTTCACTATGTTTCTTCACATGGTGAATGTTTTTTGATATCTTTTTCAAATTAAAATTCTACGGTTCTTCGGTTTGTTACATTGTGAACGAAAAAATCAACAGATATATAGAAAAATATCGAGGTTAATCGCATCGACATTTTCAAATTTTTTAACACTCAATTTTAACTTTCTAATAATAACTTTCAAATTTTCAAATTGTCGAACTTCTAAATTTCCGAATTTCCAAATATTCCAGTTTCGATGCGCTCGAAGTTCTAAATATCCCAATTTTGAAATATTTTCAAATCGTCCAAGTTCCAAATTTCCAAACTTCGATATCGCCGGAGTTCTAATTTTTTGACCTTCTATGTTTACCCGAGAGATAAAAAAATTATGATCGGATAGTGTCGATTATGCCAATCGAGGATTACAAATTTTCTATTCGTGCGACCTTCGACACCGAAAATAAATGAGCGCGATATTTTCCGTTTTTATCTTCCTCGAGCCGCAGTTAATTAAATCAATTGTCACGAAAGAACACGGTAGTTTTTCTGATTCCCGAAACAAAATAGCCCCATTGATAGCTTCAGGCAAATTCGCTGAGTAATGAAATCTACTCGCGAAACACGGAAACGCAGGGACTTAACCGTCAAAGATATTTGCTTCAGAAACCCGATACCCTTGAAAAAGAAAAAAAAGAAGAGAATTACATGTTATATACGCGAGATGCAAGATCGCTCTTACGATCTTTCTTACGCAACGGAACAGTTTGAAAACGAAGTTTGAATTTCGCGCGTATTCCAGTAAAGGGTTCCTCCTTGAAAATTCGCCAATAGAAATCGAACGTGAAAGATTTCGTGAACGCGAAAAGCTATTCGAATTATTCGTTGTTTTAATTCTCGAAATTCGTTGATAAATATTAATTATATTTTATCGCAGTGGAGGATAGATTTCGTAATAGACGCGTGAAGAAAGACGTTTTATCGACATTTATAAGAATTATAAGTCATCGTCTTGCGTTGATCTAAGAGGAAATCTAAAACAGAGGTATCTTCCTGCGAGCGGTTTGAACAACGTTCATAAAACGTTCTTTTTCGTTGGTTACAACGATCTTCTGCAAATTCGAAGATTGTCTCGGTTGCTGCAGTATATGTTGTTTCTAAGATTTGTCGATAAAAGCGCTAAATCATCGGGATTACTTATAAGTAATATACCTGTATCATTCCGTTTGATAGGTCTGTTCAACGTGTGTCGCGAGATGTTATTATTACCATAAATAGATAACGATTTTTGCTGATATTTTTTCAAAATTACGTCATCTTGTAGAGCATAGAAGATTGGAACAATCGGTATATCACGCTGATTGATCTCGTCATTTTTGTTCGTCTGTATCATAAATTAACGTTAGAAGGCATATAGTATCTTTTTCTTTCGCCTTTTTTTTTCTTTTTCTTTTTTTTTTTAGGAAGGAGGTTTCTCTTTTCTGTTGCAGGATAGTGCATAATTAATACTTTTAATAAATCCATTTTTATGCATACAATAGCTTTTGCCTGACTTTATAAAGACGTTATGAAAGTACGCACTGTGATTTTCACAGAAGACAATAACGTTCCTTTAATTACTCGATCGACAAGGTGATTATTAGCATGTTGTTATTCAGGGTCGTCAATTCTACGTTGCGAATATATAGGTATTTCTGATATCAATTACTCGTTATACTCGTTATGATTTGTATCCAATTTTCGTTTCATTATTTCCTCGTTATGTACAGTTTGTTTATAATTACTATGCATATCTACAGATTATCTTCTGTAATTGCTTGATATTGATTTCAAATTTTTATCGAAGTACAGTCATTCTTTATTTAATTTTGTAAATATTTATTATTTTGTAAATATTTTAATCCAACTCGGAAGAAAAATATTCTGTTCTGATGCTGCACGATGAATAAATTATTTCAGCAACTCTAGTGCGTTTTGTTATTTAACAAAATCCAAAAGGTGCATCACGGAAAGATACATCGTCGTTGATCGTTCTTATAAAATTTGCGTGCATGATAGCACCGATAACGTTGCGACATGACAACGCAACATGCCCGGGGATTCGTCTACATGTCGTATGTCCACACATAGGACGACAACATTTGCATTCGTAATCGCAGCTATAAACGGTGCTTCACACATATCGCAAACTTCCTTATCAGCTCCTCTGAATAAAATCGAAAAGAAGATTTGATGATTCACGATAAATATAAAGTTTAAGTCGGAAGCTTGTCGTTGAAGAATTGAAACACGTAAAATACTGCTGTTTAATTTCGATATCATTTCTTTTTAATTATTGCTGCCTCGACTATTTGGACAAGCTACAGATCATTAAGAAATAGACTTATACCGCTTTCAAAATTATTATGATTACGCGATTATGCTATTCCATTTATTAACGATGTTTCGATTGATTCAAACGAACGAAATATAAGAGTGAAATTATAATTCGTTTATAAATAAAAGTTTTACGTTAAAGTACACGTAAGTCTCTCGTTTTATCAATTTTTGTCGAAAAATATACTTACATCACTTTTAAAATAAACGCTTCAGTTAAAAGTGGAAAGAATTCTGTTAAATACGAAGATACGTGTAACTGAGGAAATTTTGTCGAAGTAAAATGTGCATGTCTGTTAAAATGAATAATACTTTGATATTTTTGAAGTTACAATAATATACGAAAAGATTCCTAAAATCAAATAAAACAACAACTTTGGTGTGATGTTATTAAATCGAACACCGCGGGTAGAAAGATAAGATTAGTTTTATGGATTTTATATAATATAAGCGTATTAATATTTTCAAAATATCCAAAAGTATGGCAAGAACACATATTCAATTCCAAAATCAAATAATTTCTATCGTGTATAATGAAAAAAAAAGAAAAAAAAACAAAAATTGTGACTTATTACAGTCTTACTGTACAGTATTCAATTTTAAAACTGCTCCGTAAAAAATATAAAACGTAATTTATCCTGCTTTTTCCCTATAATTTTCATAGGTAATATTCGTGGAAATCAGAAACTGGTTAGACATCGCGATGATGCATAAATTAACGATCCATGATACGAAAGATTGATTTTAGATAGAGAAGTTATTAAGAGAACATGTTGCTTGCCAGCTAGGAGGAGCACCTCGAGGAAAAGCGATAATATTTTTTTTTTTTTTTTTTTTTTTTTTTTTATTTATTTGTTGAAATTACAATCAATTCTCGCGTTGAGAATTTTCAGTAATTTTTCTGGCGTGGCGCAGTGACATGGCTATTTATTTACAATAAGTTAATACTATTATAGCTAGGTATAATTTATAAGTATTATAAGTAAGTGCATATGCTTAATTTGGATAATTAAGTGAATCTGACGTTTAGATCTAGCGGGTAGTGCCTCTTCAGCCTGCGAGTCTGGTCCGTCGTATGGAGTAGTCCAGTGATTAGGGGGTTTTGGTGTTTGTTGATTCTTTTGCTGTATCTGTTGCTATATTTTGCTATTTCCTCTTTGACGGTGGGTATCTTGAGGTCGCGGTGTATTGTTTCATTGGTTACATACCAAGGTGCGTCAATTAGGGATCTTAGCGTTTTCGATTGAAAGCGTTGGAGTATTTCTATGTTGGAGTTGCTTGCTGTTCCCCATAGTTGGATTCCGTAGGTCCAGACAGGTTTTATTACGGTCTTGTAGAGGGTAATTTTATTCTGTATATTTAGTTTGGAGCGTCGGCCCGTGAGCCAATAGAGTTTTTTTAGTTTGTCCTTTAGTTGCTTCCTTTTATCTGAGATGTGTGTCTTCCACGTTAGTCTCCTGTCCAGGGTCATGCCCAGGTATCGGACTGTGTCCCTGCTAGGAACTGTTGCATTGTTGATGGTGACCTGGGGGCAGGTTTGTTTTCGGAGCGTGAAGGTTACATGTGTGGATTTCTTTTCGTTGACTTTGAAGCCCCATTTGTGAAACCACTTTTCCATGGAGTCGAGACTTCGCTGGAGAGTGGATGAGGCTATTACCGGGTCAGCGTGGGAAGCTAATAGCGCTGTGTCGTCTGCAAATGTCGCTATTGTTATATCATTTGATATGGGTAGGTCGGCAGTGTAGATGGAGTACAGTAGGGGTCCGAGGACACTACCTTGGGGTATGCCGGCTTCTATTGGGAATGTTGCGGAAGTGGCGTCTAGGTATTTAACCATGAATTGCCTATTGGTTAGGTAAGATTTTAGGATGGAGTAGTAGGGGTGGGGTAGGATCTTTTTAAGTTTGTATAGTAGCCCTTCATGCCATACTTTATCGAATGCCTGTTGGATGTCTAGGAAGACCGCTGAGCAATATTTTTTCTTTTCGAGTGTTTGGCTGATCGTATGAGTTAGGCGGTGGATTTGCTCTACTGTAGAATGATGTTTTCGGAAGCCGAATTGGTGATCTGGGAGTGTTTTCAAGTTCTCCAGGATTGGAAGGAGTCGGTTCGTGAGCATCTTCTCGAATAGTTTGGACAGGGTAGGTAAAAGACTGATTGGGCGATAGGAGCAGGTTTCGTATATCGGTTTACCGGGTTTGGGGATGAGGGTAATCAATGAGATTTTCCAAGCCTTAGGATAGTGTTCCAGGCGAAGGATAGCATTAAAAATCGATGTGATGAGTGCTATCCCTTTTGTGGGAAGTTCCTTGATTGCTCTATTGCCTATTAGGTCGTGTCCTGCTGCTTTCTTGGGGTTTAGGCGACTGATTGTTTCTAGAGTCTCAGCAGAGGAGAAGGGTTCGATAGGAGGGGACATTTGGAAGGGGGTGTGCAGGTATTCAGTAACGTCCGCGGCGGTTTGGGGGGAATGGGGTTTGAATACTTTTGACAAGTGATTTGCAAACAGGTCGGCTTTTTCTATGGGGCTTCGCGCCCATCCACCTTGCGGACGGCGGATAGGTGGGATTATTTGTGGGGGGCGTGTGAGTTTCCTGGAGGCCTTCCATAGTGAGTAGTTGGCGTCGGCTGTGGGGGACAAGCTGGCGAGGTATTTATGGAAACAGTCGTTTTTATAGTTTCTTAGGGTTCTGGATAGCTTTCTAGTTGCGTTGTTAAGTTTGCGTTTGTCCTCCGGTGTTCTATGGGTCTGCCATACTCTTCTTAGTCTTCGTTTTTCTGCTATTTTTTTTAGTATGTAATGGGGATATTCTTGTTTGCTGTTAGATGGCTTTGTCGGTGTGGAGAGGCGGATTGCGTTTATTATGCTCGTGTTTAAGTATTCCGTGGCTGCTTCGATATCTTCCTTTGTTTTTAGTGGGGTGAAGGCTGAGGTTGAGTGTGTAAAGACTTCTCTGAAGAGCTGCCAGTTGGTGTGTTGGTTGTGAATGGAGCCATTAGGTGTATTCTCGATGATTGTTGAACTGACTGTTGCTATCACGGGAGAATGATCAGAGGAGAGATCAGCCGAGGAGTTGATCTGGACGTGTCTTGATGGGATATTTTTAGTTATGAAGAAGTCGAGAAGGTCGGGTATTTTGTTGGTGTCAGTGGGCCAGTATGTGGGTTCGTATGTGGTGAGGTAGTTGAGGTTGTTGTTTCTTATGCTGTTTAAGAGGTTTTTGCCTCTTGCTGTAACCAGTCTGCTGCCCCATTGGATGTGCTTGGCGTTATAGTCTCCTCCAACTATGAATCTATTGCCCAGGGTGTCCAGGAAGTTATCAAAGTCTTCTTTGGCGATGGAGTGTCTGGGAGGGCAGTATACTGCTGAGGTGGTGATTGAGCCATGACAGTCTTCTATTGCTACGTTTGTTGCTTGGAGGTAGTCTTTCTGGAATGATGGGAGTTCGTAGTGCTTAATACTTGCTTTGATTATTATTCCGGTGCCACCGTGGGCCTTTCCGCTGGGGTGTTGGGTATGGTAGAATTTGTAACCATTTATTTTCAGGTAGCTCTTGTCGGTGAAGTGGGTTTCCGACACGAGCATTACGTCGATTTGCTGGTGTTTTAAGAAGAGTTCTAGTTCAAGTTTGTGTTGCGCTAGACCGTTGGCGTTCCAGAGTGCTATGCGCCTTGGTTTTATTTTGAGTCGGGGCGTGCTAATTTTTCCACGATGAGTGTTAGTAGCGATAGCAAGTGATTTATTTGCTCAGATTGTTTCTCTATTAGCTTTTCAAGCCTTGAGGAGTTGTCTGTGTTTGGTGGGTTGGGGTCACTGTTTTGGGGAAGGTTCCTTTGGCTGTTCGGGTTATTTTGGATGCCTTGTACTGCTTGGGCATAGGAGGTTGAGGTGGAGATGAATTTGGTAGGACTGTGCGTTTGGTTGGTTGAGGGGGTTGGGGTAGTCGTGAATTTCGGCGGGCTGGGTGTTTGGTTGGATACCTCTTTTGCTCTGAGCTTAGGGTACCTGTTCGTGTATAGTGTTTTATATGCTGGGCAGCCTTTGTAGTTGGCAGGGTGGTCCCCTTGGCAGTGGATGCATTTCGCTGGGGTTTCCGGTGATTTGGCGCACTGGTCAGTGGAGTGAGAGCCTGCGCATTTAACGCAGCGGAAAGTATGGTTGCAGTATTTCTGCGTATGACCGTACCTTTGGCACCTTTTGCACTGCACTATTTCTTTTTTCACGAGCGGCGGTTCGATCTTTACTATCGCGTTCATTAGGCGACTGATGTTATATATTTCCTTATTGTTCGGTTTTTGCTTAATGTCTAGGAAGAATAAGGATAACGGGTCTTTCGAGACTCTATGCCTTATATTACTTACGTTGACGACTTCGTGGCCGAGTTTTGAGAGTTCGTATTTTAGTTCGTCTATATCTGCTGAGTGGTGTATGTTTCGTAGGACCACCCGGAAAGGCCTTTCCTGTTTAAGTTGGTAGGTGTGGAAGTTGGCGTTCAGGGTCCTGAGTGTCTTGGTGAGTTTTCTGTAGGCTTCTGGGTTCGTCGGTAGTATTTTCACCTTGTTGTTGCTTATCTTGAGGTTATATTCCTCCTTGCTGGTATCTCTCTCTAGGGACTTGGTCATTGTCTGTATGTCAATGACGTCGTCCACGAAAATTGGTGGGGGAGGGGGGATTCTCTGTGAGTGTTGGTTTGATGGCGGTTCTACGATTTCCATGGCGTCGTTTGAGGATTCCAATACGGCGAACCTGTTGTGTGTGTTTATTTGCGTTGCTGGTTCTATTTTCCTCTTCTTTGTAGTGTTAGCGTCGTTAGTGCGGAAAGTTCTGCTACACTTCTGCCACGGGGGGGGTAGCTCGGGGTAGCTGCGAGTCTGCTCCGGAGAGCCTGGTCGCGGTTGCTGGGCCATCATCGAGCTAGTTAATTCGGAATGAACAACTAGTCGTGAGGCTGTGAGGCTAGTATTCGTGTTGGGGTTAGATGCGTGGGATTTTCTTCTCCCTAGGGGGTAAGGGGCACTTAGCTGTGTTCTCTTTCGACGTTTGGGCGACACGTGTTGTTTTCGAACTACGCTGGGCACTAGAGACACGTCTGCACGCTTCGGCACTCCACAGCGAACTGTGACGATAATATTTAAAATTAGATTAGATTCAATTAATGTTTAATGATCTTCGAGTAAATAAAATATAGTTCAGGCGAATTTTCCGACGTTAAAATGTATGTTTGATGTTGATTGCGGAAGATAAAGTTTTATTGTCTAATAGCTGTTTGGAAAGCAATTATGCCTGCAAAACACGAAATTACTATTTCGTGTAGACGATTGCACAATTTGCCATTCCTGCAAATTATTTCATCATGTGTATTAATTTCTATTTCGGGATCTCTTTCTTCGAAGATCTTTATAAATGCAAGAGCGAAACTCGATGATTTTTAAGAAAGAAAAAAACAGCTTATATCAACGTTATCAACAGTATAATCTAATATTAATAATTTTCATAATTCAATATTCAATATTTAATATTGTTCTCTCTCTGTCAGCTCTTAGATACATTTCCAGATACGTCACAAACATTAGCGATATAATTTAATGAAATTTCAAAATATCTTCAATAGTACAGATAATATATTCGTAAAAAAAATTCGAATACTTTTTTGTAAGTCTGTTTTTGTGTGTAGGCCTATTCGTTTCTAATTTAGATTAAAATTTCAAATTAATTATAATTCTCTATGTGTGGTATATTTTATTGTAGTTTCGTCTCTAACGTGTTGGAGATCATTTCTCAAATATCAATATCGATCAAAGCAAAGACGAATACGAAGACGAGATTGAATTGCAAGACACAAATTTGGGATAGCAATATCATTGAGATTAATGAGAGAATAATGTGTGGTAACAGCTTAAGCGCTACACAATAAAGGACTACGATGAAGCTACAGCAGCATGCGTCTGTGGAAAAAGAGCGAAAGATAGCACGTGCACATAAGTTTTGCAATTTTGAATCGATTTCTTCTGAAACGCGGCGGCCTTCGGCCGCGTGAATTAATTTATGAATAAAGGAAGCAAGATATCTGGAAGTGCGTAAAGCGTTACTACATTCCCACGGATGAATGCAACATGCTTGTAACACGTGTTTGTATTCCGTATGTTTAAATACCATTCGGCGTTCGTTTTTAAAGAGTAGAAAATCAAACAATCGTATAATGGAAAAGGCGATTTTATTTGTAATTCTTAAATCAAATTCTTCAAATTTATATTCTTTACTATTTCTAGGCTCTTGTAAACATCGTTTATCCTTGCATAGTCGTATTTTGGAAATTTGTATTTTATTGATATCGTTGCATTTTGAAAATTATTGCTCTATTAGCATCGTTATATTTTAACTATAGATTAGAAGTTGTTAATTGTCCATTTTCACGAGCAATTAGAAAGATAATAACTTTGTAAAATGTTTTATATTTTTACGAATTCCTTGTGTTTGAGAACTCGATTTTACTTTGCGTGTCTCGTTTTATGAGTTTAGTTTATTTACGAAAATATCTATTTTTCTCTTGTCCAATAAGTGTCAATTACAATGATCGATGTTACGCGGAACTTCCTAAACCTTGCACCACTATCAAACCAATGTTTCAAAGTCCAACTTTCGTCCCAAGTTGTGGCAGAATTTTTATTTACCAAGGCCCATTAATGTCGAAATGAGTAGAAAGGTTGGATCTATTGTGGAGTTCAATTCGGAGGACCTTGAGATTTTTAAGGCACTTGTGTTTAATAAAAGCGAATCGTTTTATTTGACATCTGAGTTAGCGAATTTAGGTGTTAACGTTTTATGAGAGCAACCATATAGCGTCGAGGGTTCGATAATCAACACGGTAAATACGAAAAATGAAATTTTGACTATTAGTTGAATCAGAATTTTAAAAGGAAATAGCTATCATTTTACATATCAATTATAAAATTATTTAAATATTTAGAACTCTCAGATTAATTTTTTACAATTACCACGAATTACCGATAGCTATGAAGCTATGCTTTCTCATTGCGTGATATGAGACATAATTTTATTGGAAAAGCAGAATCGACTTGACTTTAGGTTTAAAAAGCAACATTAAATTAACATTCGTTCGTGTATAAATTAAAGGTGTTCTCAATAATTCGATGTTTCAACTTGAACACACAGAACTTACTCATTGTCAGTTTTAGGTATGTTCAGTTTTCAGCGATTTTTCTGGCAACACCATTATCTATCCATTTTCTTTATGTCTTCAGGCAACACTGTTATTTATTTATCTTTTATGTCTACAAAAAGTGCAGTCTCTTTACATTTTCGAAATACTTCATCTCTTTTTTATCGCATTTCCGTTATTTCTGAACATAAATCCTTCTTTTCGTCGTCGTGTTACGCGACACGCTATAATATCGCACGGTAATATCGCCGACCAATTTTTGTTACAGATTAATAGTAGCATATCGTAAAGTATCTGCTATTTTCTGTTACGAGAAAGCGCGATGCAATTAGAAATTTTACAATTTTTTTAATATTCAAGAAAGTCCTAATATAAACGATATCCTGACAAATTCCTTGATTTGTTTTTTTTTGTAGATAATAATACATTCTAGATAAAGCTTACTAAAAAAAATTATTTAAAATTATTTAATTTCATAAAACATTACTCACGTGTAAAAATCTGCGACAAATTTTCGAAACATGGACATCATTCGGTAATCTTCCGTGGATAGATGTTTCCATAGATCAGAATCTTAATGCAGACATCATGCAAAGAAATAAACACACATGTGTAAACTACATACATAAACATGTGTAAACTACAAGAGAGTTCTGGCTAATGACAAGGAAAATTGAACTTTCTAGGAAAAATAAGATATTTGCTTTACGTATGTAAGCGTAAAGTATGTTATTAATAAATTATAGCCTAAGTAGCGACCATTCTTTCCCAGTTGACTTTAGAGGAAAATAATGTTATTACCTGCCATTTACACTCTTCTATAAACGGATAAATGGTATGGATAATGTTTTCTACTTAAAATTCCAATTTTTTGTTACGCCTTGGAATAACCCAACGAAAATACGTAAGACCTTTTCCGTTACATTTCTCGGCAATTAAGGAATTTTAGATAAGTCAGCTATAAGAACTGAAATGTTATTTCTGGAGTAATTTGAAACAGCGCGTAAATAGAATTGACCGTAATTTGAAAAAAAACAAAATTTCAACCGGTGTTACGTCGCGTAACACTCTACCTAGCCGAGGCCACACACCGCAGGCAATATGGCAACCAGATGTCTTCGGATACTCGCAGCGTATCCTCCATAGTTTCAAGGACCTTCCATAAATTTCATAGATTTCCTAGAAAAGGTCCTTCAAACGAAACAAACATCTGTTTCCGAGGAATTTCTAGAGACTATTGTCTACCACGGCTTAACAAGGGAAAGTTAGTTTTTCTCACGTACGCTGCAACTTTCCTCCCACTAACCACTTTCTCTCGAGGGCGGTTAAGACCCTTCGTCTAACCAATTAACGACGAAGCCTACTCCCTCACTCTCCTAACTCAAATCGTCACGAACAAATCCGATGGTCCCGTGCGCTAGACACACCCATCCTTAGCTTTCCTCCGACACATCATCGTCTCCCAAGACAGTACTGATTTTACATCCTTCGAACGGTCAACATCCTTTAACCGAGTACCCACACCCGCAGATCAGTCACTCACTCATCTCGTACACACGCACCAGCGTAACTGCCTTCGTTATAAGTTGTTGGAATAAAAGGTGAAATATAACTTACTACTGTGTCATATTCATTCAACCACCTCTGTTATCCTAACCGAAACAGGGGAACGACTACTTCGCGGCGTCGATTCACCGAATCGTAGCGAGAATTTACGCCTCTCGCTGATGCGTTTTCCTCGCGACCGCGTCTCTCCGCGAACGGTCGTAACAACCGGTTAACGCCTAAAAATAGAAAAATTAGTGGCTATGAACATGGCTGAAAGAACAATGTTGAGAAAGTTAAACGCGAATAACTAACTATATAGTTATACGCATAATATGACCAACTAACGAAGAATTAATAGATGCAGCATCAACGAAGAGGATGAGACTACACAGACATCTATTAAAAAAAGGGTAATTTCATGCTTGAAGATTAACGAGAGAACAATGTTGGAGAAATTAAAAACGAACGACGTGTATAATCAGAAGAATTAAAAGATCAATGAGAAGTAGAATGCATCGGAGAAGATCAAACGATACAGCGTTAATATTATCCCGAAGCACGAATAAAAGAACGGTATTAAAATTGTCTGTAGTTCCAATTTCAAACAAGATCTCGGATTATCTGCAGGAAATCAAGCACAATGCAATTACTTTGCTTATCGGTTGAGAAATTTCTGTATCGCGTCATTCGCCCTTCTCTTGTGACGCAAATCGTGGTATTACGCATGATTGCTAATAAAATAAAAATTAGAAGGAAAGACAGCAAGCAAAAATGTAACGATGACGGTGATTATCAGCGCGATAGATCATTCGTTCTATTTCCTGATGTCCTTCTCTACACGATGATAGGCTCGATTTCTATATTTAAAGAAACGCATAGACGTAAGCAGAAGAATACCATATTAGTAAACTGGAAGCTGTAGCAGCCTTTAGAATGGCCAGAAAAGAAGGAAATATACGAGGGACACCGTTCAGTTCCTATGTTGCGGTTTCGTAATCTGTCGTTAATGTTAGAGATAATGTTTATGCTGGTCGTTATCGAATTGTCCGCTTTTGAAACAGACATGACCGTCACTACGAAACAGATATTCTGATTGGCTTGCTTAATATGTGTCAGCTCTTACAGCTGTGTGTAATATTTGCTTCTCAGCGTGTCCTTCTTCCTTCGAGTTTCGTATCCATTTGATTTCTCCTGCCGCTTCTATATTTTCTCCTGTTTTTTGGTCATTCGTTCTTCATTTACACGTAGTATTATTCGATCGGTTCTACGACATCTTTCCATTCTTTTCAATCTTCCTTGTTCGTAGTATTTTACGATATCGAGTTTGCTTATTTGGGAAATATAAAATATCTTGACTTTCGTAAATCGATAATTTACAATTTCTCTTTGGTTCGCGAGCTCACGCTAAAAACTGTGACTTGAGAGAAATTGTAAATTAATAGAAAAATGGTAACTTTCCCTCTTTCGAAGTAACTTTATAATTTTCTTCTCTTTGTTCGTCTTTCTGAATTGTTAAATTTCAAGATATTAGCGATTTCCTTGACTCGAAAAATATTGACAAATTTTCATAGAATTATTTCAACGTCGTGTTCTCCAGGATGGAGCGAAGAAACGTGCAATTTCGAAGGTTTAGATGCGAGACGGTTAACTGTATATCAAGGTAAGAGCCGAAAAGCAATTTGTACGATCGTTTCTTTATATAAAGACGAGAGAAGTGACTCCCATGAATGGATGAAACGACCGCAAGCAAGGCCATCCTGGCTGCCTGGTTCCATTCGCTTTTTACGAATACACATTTAAGTTCAAGTTCACCGGCGTAAACGATCTTGAACGAGTTCGACGAAAAGACACGGTTAAATGTTATCTAATCGTCCTTCAATTTCGCTTCGGTCCTACTTGGCAGGTATATCATTTTCTTAAGTAACTTCCTTACTTAACTCTTACTTAACTAGCTGATTAAACAATTTTTTCAACAGACTTTTTCCATTTCGAGATGTGTAATAAACCTTAGGTTGTTTTACTTATCTCGCGCTCTGTATCTTTTGCTTTTTAACGGCCACTTTCATTTAACGCCATTTTGCTAGCTATGCTTCCTTTAATTACACTTTAGTTATACTGTTTAGTAACTATACAGTATTGCGTGTATAGCTTATGGTTAAGTAGTTCAATCATCTAAATAGGGAACAATCGGAATGTTTTTTTTCTATTATTTATTTATTTATATCTTACAATTTGTCCAGTAGGACATTTGGTAAAATATTATAGTTTAGTGATATAGCAATATAGCATGTGGATAGTTACCACCAGTGGGATACCATCTTCGAATTTGATTGATTTATTTCTTTAGTGTGGTGAGTGTTTGTATGTTAGGTTACGTCCTTTGTGAAATCTGTTTGGTGTTTAATCTTTTTAATCTTCTTTTTATGTTTGATGCGCCGACCGTGGAATGTTTTTAGAAAAAAGAAAAAAATCATGTAAGGCAAAAGGTCGAAACAAGTTAATTATATTGGAAGTTTTAATTTTTTGAATATAAATTACGTGTAAGTTGGTAATTATAATGGCTTTAAAGAACTTTGTTTCAATTTCTAACAATTTTAACAATTTTAATAATTATTTGACTGGAGGATACACTTGCCACTTATGTATATTTATATATTCATTATGACCTTTTCATTAATAGAATTTTTCAAAAAAATTTTTAGTTTATCCGTATCGGCTTTGTTTTCAAGGGGATTTATCGTTTCTTTGAAGCACGCTTTCATCCATTTTCTTTCCTCTCATATGCACGCGTGTCCTTTCGTTTATCGTTACATTTATTGCGATAAAAATATTCTCTCCCTTTGTTTCTAGATTCTCATTTCAATCGAATATTAATACACCGTTAAGAGCAAACAGAGCTCAGAACTCCCCTTTCAAGTCATTGCAGCGTGCACGTTAAAAATGATAAATATTGTCCATTTACGAAGCAATGCGCAGAATCGTTCGACTTGGAATATTTTAATTAAGGACATCTCTCTACGTCAGAGAAATGATAGGGAGAGACAGAGTTCTTGAATCGATATATCCTTGATACTTCCGTTTTATCGTTTATAAATTATGCACCAAATAGACACAGTTTCCCTATCGATCGTTTCAATCCTGTAAAAAAGTACCAACAGTTTATAAAGGAAAATATTTGAAAATTGCAATTTTCTTTTAAACATGTCTCTTGTATTTTCTAGCAAGTACATTCCTTTTTTTCGATCGAGTTGCAGTATATTTTTCTTCGATTTCCGACAAGGAACCGAGACCTCTTTTTTATAATTCGACCTTCCATTTAGCTCCATGGCCACAGGGAGTCTAATGGGTTCGACGAAAGGGCTAGTGCGTGACGAAAAAATGATCTTGCGAGATTGTGCTTTACCGGAAACTGCCATCATGTTTTTGCCAACTTTTCCTTTGATGTTCACCACCTTTTCGTTGAGGGAACTTTGGTTAGTGGCTTCTTAATCAAATCGCTCGGAGGTATGTTGCTTCCCTTTGGGGAAAATATATCCTACTTTGATAAAATTTTAATACACTCTTGCATTAATTTTGATACTTCTCTACCCTAATTTTATTTGTAGTACTTTTCCTGGATCCGACTCTCTATTCTTTTTATTCCTTTTTATTTTATAATTCTGTTCTCGTTTATTTGGAGAATATAAAATGCCACACAGCTTTTATTCAATTATTCTAAATCTATATTATCTAATTTACCATTATTCTTTCATTCGTCGAGTAAAATCATACTTTGAAGAATGGCATTTTAACAAAGTGAAACTTTACTCCCTTAAAGACAAGTTTCATAATCTCCTGTTGCTTTTCATGGCCTATGTTATACAAACTACAATTCTTTTATATTGTTCTTAAATCAATCGCAATATTTCCCATAATCTTGATCAGTCAGTATTACTAATTTATAAATAAAATCGACGGAAGGAACTACGCCTCTTAGAAAGATAATTTCGTTTCAGTTTCTAGGATATTATCATATAAACGATCAGTGTTCATAGCGTTATAAACATGAATTAAAGATATGAACGATAGAACACCAGAACATCGTTAGCAACACGTTAGAAATGTAGATACGATATATATTATAATACCATCAGTTGATTTGACCGATTCCTTTACCATGGCGTAAGAAATACTATTTTCGACCTCCATTTGCTGGATTTTTTATTCGAACGCGAACACCTGTCCGAGAAAATCAATCTTCTGGAAACTATAAAATGAAATACTCCACTCGAACAATAATTGTATTGTGTTCTCTCTTAACATATTATTCCCGGATTATTCTCGCGTTATCTGCCATTGATAAACATTTATCTTCGCGCTTTGCTAAATATTCCATATTCATAAAAATGTCCATAATTCCAGAATATACATTTGGTCTACCAGGTGACAATTTTATCACGAACGTTCTGTTTTTCCCACGCGATCATTGACATTTGTAAATAATTTGTGATATTGTTTTTCAATTATATTTATGAAGATATAAAAACAAATAAACTTCAACAGTAAATATATATGTACTGACAAATTAACACGTTTCAGTGCGAAATCGATGCACGTATCAACATCATTTATTTACTTTTTTTTCAATACTTCTCAACAATAACGAATTAATATTTGTGAAACAAAAATCAAGCGAGAAAATTGTTTCCACCTTTTTCTTTTTTTCTCCTGAGCGGAAAGCAGGAATCGTAGAAATCCTCCCGACTTGAACATGTTAAACGAGAAAAAAATTCGCCATGTCATCGCAGTACGGCATTTGGGCGAGCACTCGCGACGAAGATAAAAGACGCATATAACGTGCAGTCTCTCTGCAGCTTGATATCAGGAGATCTGACGAGTAAAAGCCTGTTTATAAAATTTTTGTTGGTATCTCCCTGACTCGAAACATTTTGAATATTTGCTTTTTTGTTTATCACCACACATCAGTGTGAGAAGTGTTGCTTAAGTAATTAAATCCTACCACTTTATCGTGAGCGTCATGCAGAAATCATTTATCTTCCCTTCCGTGTCTTCAGATATTGCGCTGACATTCGGCGAAGAACAGACTTTTCGTGTAACTTTAATTTTAACTAAAGATCCAACTAAAAAAATAATGAACATCGAATGTAGCAGTTTGTAACGAAAGTTACATAGCATGTAACTTTGTGATACGATACCTTCTTGACACAGAACGATCAAAATTAATGTAAGGTGGTTTGAACGATATTTTTCAAATTGCTCTTTGAAGGGGGGAAGAAATTTTCTAATTAGAAATTAAAATTGCACGTATCTTTGCTCAAATTCTTCATATTTAAGTCGTAACAAACGCTATTTAACAAGAGCTAACAAACAAGAACGTACAGTGAACGAGCTAATTTTCAAGTGATTAGACTTTGATGTGCTAACGATTTTACTAATCCTCCCTTTTTACCAATCCTCTATTGCTTCCGCGGACGATTATTGTTTACAATTATAATATTACTTACTTACGCGCTGACGATATCATATCGGCGTAATGAGATCAAAATCGAACAGCGACTATTTCTATTTTTGTCCATCGCACACCGTACTGCGATGGTAACTTGATAATTGCGAAACAAATTCAGGAAACGTTTGCTACGAAGTAAGAAGTAATAACAAGCAAGAGTAGTAATAATAAGCGAAGGTATCTTCGGTCCGTAATTGAGTTGCATCGATCATCTTCAATGCCAGTCAGACGAATCTCGTCCATAAACGCAAAGAAGCTCGTGTTCATGGTGATACATTTTTCTGTCGCATGGCTGAACGTTGCGTTACTGCGACGCTACGTTGATACTACACCGGCGTTCTCGATAAAAAATCCCCTCGAGCCAGCTTGGATTTTTCAAATGATTCGATCAGTTTTATGTAGTATGCGCATGAATCGTTTTCCTTTACTTCTTGTTCCGTTTTTTCTTCTTCTTCTTTTCTCGAGAATCTCGAGAAATCGTGCAATTAACGAACAAGGTAGAATCAGTAATTAGTTACCAGGATGACGGAAACGACGTTCTTACGCGTGTCCTTCTTATCCGTAGAATCTGGAATTTCTGATGGAATAATTTTTGTCCTGGCAAAGTCACGTGTCGAAGACAATTGCCAAGTCTCCGTGACGAGTAATTAAAGGATCGTTGATTGGTCCAATTTTAGAACGTTAGAACGCAACAATTACGTGAGTCGTCGGTAAAAAGGGGAAGACGTAGAAATGTACAGCTATGGCGTGCGCGTATGACCCTCTTTTCCGTATACGAAGGAATTCTTGATTGTATCGTTTCTTGTCCTGGCAAAACAATCAAAAACAATCGACGCTAAATACGATTTTAAAATGGATGGTTTGTTTGTAAAAGGAAATAATTTATTGTGGATGAAAGAGATTCGGAGAAGCCGTGCGCGCGAGGAGGACAGTGCAATTCCTCTCGTATGAAGCAATTCCTTGTACAGCAGCGTGCATGTGTGGTCGAAATGTCAACATTCTATAACTGCTTCAAATTGTTCTGAACAAGTTGCATTGTAATTAATCTGTCTTGAAGGCGAATAACAACTCATACGGTGTTAATTACTTGTATCTGCGGCATAAAAACAGGTGACTGTACCGTTGAACGGTACACGTGCATACATGTACGGTACTTACACGTACATACATGCATGCACATAAGCATATGTCTCTTTGTATGTATGTTTATATTCATGTTTCTTCGTACGCATATCGAATCGTCAAAATAAGGTGATTTAGAATGCAATAAAATTCGATGATCTTAATCTGTGACTAACTTTTAGTAGGACTAACTTTACCTTAAGCACATTTTTAGCTAGTAAAATTAAGTTTGCTTTTATTCGATCGAAATGTACGTTGATATCATGTTAAACGTGTATTAATCGCAATTTATTTACTTAATTATAGAACATTTGAATTTTTTATGAAATCTATATAAACGATGATTAAATGGTTACAGCTTTTCTGTCAATTACGAAAAATATTCCCCCATATTGCCATCACATTTTTAACAGTTAGACGTTACTCATGACGTATGTAATTTTAATACATTGTATATGGACTGGATATATTGTACATTAATTATTTCCCCTTCGTCCATGATCAATTTTCAGGACATGCCCTGTCCCTTATTGTTGATCAAGCAAGCTTCGACTGACCACATTTCCGTAGTTTGTCGACCGTTCCTCGGTGGGTTCCACCGATGGACGTCAGATAGCTCTTCGGGCTTGTTTTCTACGATTTTCGATAACTGTAATTCCATTTATTCCCTACTGCTATGCGTTTTCAGCCAGGTATCCTTGGAAATATCGAGTTGGATACGCTCAGCTGGCTCATGGATTGATATTACACGAAAGAGGAAAAAAATCAGTTATTTGTAGTATCGACGATTTTTTCCAGGTACGTCGTGAAGAAAACGATCGCGCACGTGGAACAGGAGGTGAGACAGAGACGCGATTTTTCCTTTTCATGATCATGGGGAATTATTGCAATCGATATTGTAAACAAGTCCTGGCGGAAATATTTTAATTAACTTGCGAATGGTTAAATAGAGTCTATCAGGTTGAAGCAATTTTTTATCTCGTCGTAACTTGAAAGATATAATTACCATGAGCGATCGCGTGTATTAGTAATAACTATCGTGTATAATTTAATTAGCTTTTAAGTGAAATAATAATTGCAGGGCGGTTTGAGGAAAATCACGATTTTTAATATCTTTGGAATTATACAGCCCTCCTTAGCTCAAGTAATTTATATAACATTTGTTCATTTCTCGAATCATCGCACATGACACGACTTGAGACATCGATATATCTTCTTTCTGAGTTAACATTATTTTTTTCTTTTTTCATTCTTCTAAATAATGAAAGTCTAATAACAGGATGTATTGGTATCTCTCATACAAGAATTCTATTGACATTACTTAACTTCCTTCTTATATTCATTAAGACAGGAAAAGATTCAATAACGAAGTTTAGAAAGAATAAAGAAAAAGTTACACACGAGTCAACATATAGCGAGGAATCGATCTCACGAAAGTTCCAATGATGTAATCCGCGAGAGAAAGAAGAAGAAGGAAATAGCGTACAAGTTCAGGAATCGCCAGCGATCGTATAAAATATTCTATATAACGTTCAACGATCTTAAAATAGAAAAATGTCTTTTGCGAAAATATTGAAATTATTCCAACCCTTGAAAAAATCATTAAAATAATCTTATCTGAAGAATTATTAAAATAATACCCAACTGAAGGATTATTCAAATAATTCCATACTTAAATTATTTCTTACGCCCACTAAAAGCGAAACAGATTCGCTAACAAGTTCAGCGAAGACCAAAGTCAAAGAAAAAGCAAACTCTTCCCCAAAATTAGCAGAGAATCGATCACGCGGCAGTTTTAGTGGCATTAACTGGCATAAAGAAGCAGAGAAAAATGAGATGCAGGTTCACGAATCGCACGAGGATGACGATAGGTCAGGCGATGATATCCTCTCGTCGATACTCGGAGATTTCTTCGCGATTTCGTGCCGTGCCATTCAAATGAATTCAAATGTCTCATCAATAATTCATGAGGCCGGTTATCAAGGCTACAAATCTTAGGCTCGGGTCCTGTGCATCGTCTGTAATGTTTCATGGCACTCGAAAAGATTCTCCATGAGACGTTACAAAATTATATCAATACTAGTAACAACGACAACAACGGCAACAACGGCAACAACGGCAACAACGGCAGCAACGGCAACAACGGCAACAACGGCAACAACGGCAACAACGACAACAATAATAATAATAACAACAATAATAATAATATTAATCGATTAAAACTTTTTCTGGAGACATCAACAAAGATGAACGATGAAGTGTTGTAATCAGGTGAGAGGCAAACGTTGCGTGCCGGAAATGTGAACGTGTCATCGTTAACGCGGCCGGAGGCCCGTCGTCACAATTTACCTTCCCACTAGGGAGAAACACTTTATCTTGAGTTTCCCTTCGCAGGCTAACCTTGCTGATTTGCTTCAAACAAATGATTTTTTTTTTTTGCTTTTGTTTTCCAAGGGAATCTAAGGTGGATTTTGAAAGTTGACGAGTTTCGAATCGATTGGATTTTGTAAGGGAAGTAGTGATGCTGTTTCTATTAGTTCCTGGAGAAATTCGTGGAAACTACTTTTTGAGATTTGTACATGTATTTTAGACGTTGATTTTAAAAGACCGATACTTGTTTGGTACATTTATTTTTGAATTTTTGTCGGTGGGAATTTACAGTGTTTTCACGATTCTGCTTTAATTTAATTTTTCACGCCGTTAACGCGTTAGTTGCCACGGTGGTTATCGGTGACCAACTAGGTAAAATAAATTGAATCTTTTAAAAT
Organism: Bombus vosnesenskii; assembly: GCF_011952255.1. Lineage (NCBI taxonomy): Eukaryota > Metazoa > Arthropoda > Insecta > Hymenoptera > Apidae > Bombus > Bombus vosnesenskii. The sequence goes on from NW_022883035.1 coordinate 21,677, forward strand.
GGTTAAAACAGGAATTTCACGGATTAAAAAATTGTCAACAACATGAACCATTTAAATAACATCGTTGGAGAAAAATTGTACCTGTTGGGGTTATCTGTATTCTGTTAATGTGTAACAGAAATATATTCGAGTATAACGGTATAAGTTCAGTGTATGCTAATCCAGATCTGCACGCTGACAGCGTGACATTACAATAGAGCCCCGAAGCCATGGGCCTATGGTATTTATAATTCCAAAAATCCAGTTTGTTTACATCTCGCTGCACCATCTACACAAGGCATATTCCAGAAAAGGCTATTGGTCTGGAAGGCCCTTCAAATTAATTTAGTAATAGATAATGCTTAATAGGTTCGAAAATCAGGAAAACTAAACAGTAGAGCAGACGTAGAATTTTCCTGGAAGAGTGGAGTGTTTTCCTCCAACAGTGCCAATACATAATAACACATTACAAAGAATAAACATTACCTCGTACATCTCAATCTATCTTTTAAAGCAATATATATAAAAATTGAACGCGTTCAAGAAAATAAACATAACGATAGCTATACAGCATATGGCATATGTTAAATCAAATATAATATATTTTTTAACGTACCAGAATTTCAATAGAATTTTAGCAGAATTTTGCTGGATAATTAGTTTAGACGCGCGGTAGGTTGAACAAAAATTGAAAATCGCTGCATTATATCAATCCGTGTCTAAACAAGAATCACGTATTAGACGTGTAACGTCACGAACAACGATTACAAGTGACCTCAAATTCCCTAGAATTTCTGAAAATATCACGGAGCATTCAGGAGGCATTCTACGACCGGGTTAGCCAAGGACAGGAAGTGTTTCCTTAACGAGTACCGGCGATAAATGGAACAGTTCCAGGGAAATAGTTGCACGATACGGTAAACGTGGTTCGATGGAAGTAATTAGTCGCGTTTTACGTCAAAGTATATCCATCGAAACTGGGTCCATGGAAGTATCAACTAGACGACAGTGTTATACGATCTTTCAGTGAAACTCCATCTGCATCTATTACTTTATTTCATCGATCAATACTCGCTGATCCACTTCTAATAGGACGAAAGAACAAAAAGAATTCTCGCAACGTGTTAACAAGTTTCTATTGGTCGCAGTTCCGTGACTTTTTCCATTATCCAGAATCAATATACCGATAGATGAATGTAAGATGAGGAAGAAAAAACTTCGCTTAAATCTAAGATCGAAATGGTTTGACGTAGCGCGTCATTATCGTAACACGATCGGCAAACGCGTTAGCTTTGATTGGTGATTCGTTCTCAGCGATTATTAGCGACGTTTGTAGGTTCTTTTCGTGGAAACCTTGATATAACTTGCCTCTCGATCCGCTTTTTAAACGTTCAGACTATTTATTCGAATGGTTTTTCGTTTCAATCGAACGGGCAACCTTGGTTGATTTAGTGAACGTTTATTAGAGAACTCGAGTAATTATGCGAAAGGGAATTATGCTCGATCATCGTTAGTGTCCGGTTTTACGTTACAATAAATCATGTACCTACTCGAATTGATAATTCTATGAACATGATATCGTGTTTACAATGTTTCCATTCTGAATTACGATTTTGCTGCTTTCAAAAACGATGGAAGGAGAAGATTGAAATTTTCCAGTTTTCGCGTTTCACAGTTCGTTCCATTGTTTCATGGGATACATAATTTACGATAAAATTAATTATACAGTACTTTGTCTTAATTTCATTGGAAATAGCATGTAATGCTTAGTTAACGTCATCGAATCGCGAATGACTCATAAACGTTTCGTTTGGACTTATGTTATTATATTTTAGATAATTTTATTCTATTTCAATTTTTCACAGCATCTAACACCTAAACTGTAAAACTTGAGATATTTTATATCTGAAATTACTTTTCTGTCATGATGTTATTGTAAACGAGAATCACGCAGTTTTTCAAGGACTGATCGGAACCGCGTTCATTTTAGCATGTCACATGCCACGGGGGTCATCGGTCACCGACACTCAACTTGTCGGTGCCGCCATGGAGGTCACCGGTAACCGGAGTACCAAGATTGGTAAAAATAAAATCAAAAAATTTGAACAAATGTCGATTGTTCATTATCACCATCGTTACTACAACGGCGTGACGAAATTAATACAGTATAAAACATATAAAAATAAATTTATTTATACATGAAATATAGACCTATAATATTTCACCGTTACATTTATCGCATAATAAAAAAATTCATTATGGCGCCACGGGTAATCCCTGTAAAGCTAGCATTCAACGTGTTGAAAGCTTCTTTCAGTTCGATCAATAGTATTGGCATAAGAATGACGCAAAGGCTCATCGTTGTTGCGTTTATCGAATCAACGAGTTTATATTTATACGTTTTCCGTGATAAACATTTTTTGTTTTTTTCCTCGTCAACCACAGAATTAAAGATTTGTCCAGCTGTTATTACACGTAAGTTATGCAAGGCAATTTATTTTACATTAGGCCTTCGTGTCTGGCCACAACAAATTTAAGTATATTTATAAATTCATAATAATTTACATAAGTATAAATAGTTTTTATTTGAAAGAATTTTTAATCGATTTGCAAAGAAGAAGATTTAAACCGAAAGATGGTATCAGTAGAGACCGTCTATAACCAGATTTTATATACAAAACGACAAACTTTAAAATTCTCTACGGTCTTTAACGAGGTTATCTCATCCGTTTGAAATTCTTAACAATTAGTTAAAAATATGAAACATTTAGTAGGGGACCTGTTGCTCTCATCGCTTTAGAATCCGTAAAACTTTCGACCACAAAGTACTTCGTTTGAATAAAAAATCCTGCTCGGTACAGCACTTTACAATTCTACAAACCTCATTTTTTCTACTTCAAACCTATTTTACGCGTTTTTACGTTCTGTATTCGACTTATTTTCCAGGTACACAGTGTCCATGCTTAAAATTTCACACCGGCGCGATGGTAAAAAAATTATTTTATACTGAATCTCGTGTTTTGTTGTTAAAAACTATGGATATTCGTAAAAATAAATTTCACGCGAAACTTTAATTTTTGGAATCAAAAATCATTTTAATCGATCAATGAAATTATGAAAATTGTCCAGAGATTCCAAAATTATTAAGATTAATCTTCTCTTAAAGATCCTAAAATTATTAAAAATCAGAGATTTTTAAATCATTAAAAATTGAAGATTCTAAAGTTACTTTATTTATTTATTTACATTTCATAATTCTGCCTTCCGCAGTAAAGCGGACTTCCAGTTACACTTCTCCTTGGGATTCTAACGTTATCAAAAATGATTAAAAGCCTAAAGGCCTAAAAAGTTCTCTGTTTGCTATTTCACTGTTGTATGCTTTCTCACCCTTCGTCCCTAATCGATGAACATCGCTCTAATTCTTTTCTCTCCCTTTACTTTCGATCGCACGAGAGAAGCGTCGAAAAACCCACGACCAGGAGGGATGAAAGGATGGTTTCAGGGATGGAGATTCGTGAAAGCAGGCCGCGAGGGAAGAAGTGAACCGAGATTGGTCCGATGTTTGTTCAGCACACAACCGTTTCGTATGTAGAAAGCGTTCATAGAGAGGTGGTTGCGCTCCTTTATGCGCATGCCCAATAAAACAATCTCCAAATAATATTCTGTTCTTCGAATTTACTTTTTCAACGTTCCATGCTTACGGGCTATAATTTTCTTAAGACGCTTAAAACGATCTCTTGAGCTTTCGCCTTTTCGGTGAAAACAAGCATTTTTTTATCTCCACTTTAGACTCGAACGCCAACTTCTTGACGTATTAAAGAATTTTAGAAGTTTCTTACCATTTTACAGTACGTTCTTGTTGAATTTTTGCTGGATAAAAAAACGCTTATCCGATACTTTTAGTATTTGCCTCGAAGCTGTTTAACGGTATTATCCTTTTAATAAAATTTAATTATAACGCGCTTTTACGAAATGATGGCGTACACAGTGACTGTTAATAATTTCTGGTCAGAGCGTAATTTTATTTTGACGTACTTTTTACTTTAATAAAATTCTTCGAGTGAAATGTTCCGCGATATTGTATAATATTTTTCTAAAAAAGAATATATTAATGCTAATCGATGGAACTATTAAAAAGATCGTACAGTTTTTCGAGAATGTTAATAGCCTTCGTGATAAGAAGACATCTCTTGTCCTATCTTGGTATGCGTTAAGGGTTGATGGTATAATTTACTATATTTTGAAGATCAAAGTTACGATATTCATAACAAGTTTATAAAAGTTTTACCTAACGCCGCTTGATTTTATGTGATTATACTTGCAAAGTTCTGTATCGCTTATTATACAGTTTTATTTTTATCAAAAGAAAAGAAAAATACCTCTCATAGGGGTAGTTTGCATATTTTGGTGGAGACTGGTGAGTATAAGTGTCGTTGTCGTTGAGGGCGATGCACTTGGTTTAAGTAGGCTAATGGGAACTTTCGAGTAGCCATCTTCATAACTTTTCGTATCTCTTGCGAACAGCTTCACAATCTGTATAACATTGCGGCTCTCGATTTTCTACAAAAAACACTAAATACCTTCGAACCGTTTAAACACAGAGTGCAACTGGCAAACTTTCATTACAAGATCAAATTTAATTCCACTTGCCTCGATGGACGCAGGCTATCGTTAATTAAAATCCTCCCACCAATTTGTATAAATATATGAATATAATACGAAACCTTTCTAATGAGCTAAAAATAACACGAGATTTTTAGCAAATTTAAAAAAATAAAAGAATTAAGATTAAATTTAGACGTAGTCGAACCTTATTTCGTTAAGTAATTTCCGTGAGAAGTACAGGAAACATAACTGAACATAATGTGGCAGATCCATCATGATAGATTTCGTGATTTTAATGTTACGTGTTCAAAAACGTTATATTAAAAGAGCAATAGTACTAGGATAATTAATATTTCTGAAATGTGTAAGTGCAGTTATACTTTCATGCTATTAAAACTGGAATTGTATGAGCGTTTTTATCATCTTCTTGAATAACTGCACTTACACGTCTATTTTACTAAGGTCTTCAGTTGTGATTTATTAAATTGTTTATCATGTTCATTAATTAAACTGTTAAACTGTTCATTAATTTGTATAGTTACAATATCGTACATATTCGATATGAAATTTCATTACTGCAATTTATGGATTGGTTTTACCTTACATTATTGTAACAATATACGTTTCATTATAATACGTTCCATATTGTAACAATATAGTTGCATAATTTGTGCAAATCAATGCAAACATTTGAGCAAAATATAATCCTTCGAAATATATCTCACAATGTCTTGACGCTTCGTAAAAATGTAAGTTAAATTTTTCAATTAAACATTCTGCTCGTTTCAAACCTCGTTATATATTATTCAAACCCAATACGAAAGAGTTTTCGTGTTAATAATTCGTATTTCATCGAAACGCGTAAATGTGGATCGCGATTCTAATCGATACCTATTCGATCTTGAATTAATTAAAAAAATTAGCAAAAGCTCGTTACGAGGAGTGCGCGCTTTCAAGGGAACTTTTTGCACGGCCGGGAATAGCGTCGCACCGCGGAGGCAGCCGATTCTTTCATCCCGGAAGCGCACTGAAACTTGGAGATTTTATTACGAGCGTACAGTGATCCTGTTTAATTGCATCCGCTACAAGGCGACCCTCGAAAAGCAATTTCGAGTGTACCGGAGGCTGGATTTATCGCGACCGGTATTCACTGTAAACAGCCAACGACGTTCCTCTTAATTCTGCCGCCGGCTTCCGATTCTTTACCTTCGCTCTGTTGGCCGCGGTTTTTCTTTCGTTTTCGCGGCACCGCGAAACGAAGAAAAGGCGCTTCTATCGTCGAGTAGGTTTTACTAATAGTCGATGCTCTGTTCTTCCTTATTTATTTATTTCTTTATCGTTTTCATGATTTTTATGGTCCGGGATTAGGCAGCTACCGCGATTAATAAAATACGTAACAAAGAGCAAAGCGTAGAATGCAATAAGGCAAGTTAGAAACTCAAACAACGGTATCTATACTACGATACAGCGTATGTTAGAATTAAGCAGGTAGCTTACGATATCATAATTGCTGATACAGATTAATATCTTTGAGAAGATAAAGAAGATCTTCAATGCTTCTGATTTAGACATGCTGCATCTCGTTTGGCAGAGCGAATTTATTTCTTAATTTAATTTACTTTTCATGCATTAACGTTGCTACGATTAAGAAGATTATCATCTACAAATAGGATAAAGTTATGAGAGTGTGTCAGTTTAGTATGTCGAATTTTAAGTCTCATGAGAATGGCTTGCTTTCTCCGATCGGAAAGAAATACTGGACTTTTATCGATGTACATACGGATGTTATGTATGTTGAATGGGGGTGATTCCTGTGGAATCCTATGGAAGGGACGTTTGTACTCTCTGGAGTTTTGTTTCTCATTCTACGTTTTTAATCGAATGGAAACCGAGAGTAAAGATCTGAAACACATTTAGCGCATGTCGAGATAAAGGGGTTTTTAAGCTACGCTGTGCCACAAGTTTCGAGCACCTAATGTGCTTCTTGTGTTTAATATTAAATCGCCTTTTGATTGCAATATCTGCAATAATTTACAAACATTGTAGAACCATATTTTACTTTTAACTCAAGTTTGACCAAAATGTGTGACCATTCAATTTTTGACTAGTATGCAACTTTTTATGCACTTATGGGAGACTTAAACGCGAAACATAAGCAAAAATATATGAATAAATTCGAACTATAGTACTCGTTATAATATCTATCGAAAAAATGATTATCCATCGAGGTCCCATTCCTTCAGTTATATTCGTAAAGATATGAATTTGCATAAAAATCCGTAATCTATCTTTGATGGAAACTAAATTGAAAAGATAAGCCGAATATTTTACGTTTTGGGTCTGCGTTGACAACATTTTTGTTTTGTGTGATTTTGTGACATTTATATTTCCGAGATATAAAATGTGAAATTAATATAAAACTTATCACGTGATATTTAGACTTCTATTAATAATACGAGAATTTATGACTCCCCATTTTCTCCCTTTCTCTTTCTACAGTTGAAAGTCAATCTGCTGAAATAGGAAACGTCACATAATGCTGTATATCATTCAGAAAGTAAAAACCACATCGATTAATAACGTCACCATCAAGGTGTTAGCTAATCCGTGGCCAGGGTCAACGTAATAAGGCACACCTGAGATTGGTGACAGCTGTTGATGTATCACTACTCTGTTATTATGTATTTCTGTAAGAATTCTATTGTGTATTCCATTGTGTCTCCATTAAACCATTCAACAGATTTATCTTAATTTAGTCTATTAATAATTTCGACGTCTCTTTTTCTATCTTGATGAAAGGTACATTGCCACATTTACGCATCTTGAAGTGACGTTTCCGGTTTATGCTGAATTTTATATATAAATCTTTCCTCTGTATTTTCGAGCTGACATTTTTCGGCATCTACATTCCCATACAAAAGTTTTCGTAATAAAAAGGCTATTTATACTCGAGTAAAGTCTTATAAAATTTCAGCGTAGAGTTAACGTATTTCGTAACAAAACGATTAACATAACTGTTTTATTCTTGCGTAATAAAACAAAAAGTAACTACGATATAGAAATAAAACTGACCAATTCTATCGAGGTTAATTAATCGTTCCGTTTCTGCGAAATGAACCCTATCTACGTATTTTGATACGTAAAATTAAAAACTTTTGAAACATCGAAATCGATCAGTTCAGCTTGTCAGATTGACTCCTACATGCTTTATTTAAACAAAGAATGTCAATGTTTTCAAGACATGCGGATTACTTGGAAATGATTGTACATTTGTCATTTTCCCAGTGTCTGCTGGTATTTCTATTCTTTCTTCCAAGAGTAGAAGCTATCGTAACGATTTGTTATATTCGTTACATTAGCATGATCGATCGTGCGGAGCAAATGATCCACGTTTCGTGTACACACGCCCTCGTTACGCCGTGTTTTTCCCTAGTGATCGAGTGGATTTCATCATCGGTAAAATGCACTATATCAGACGTCGCTGACATTAATATTCAAGGTATTTAACGTTTAAAGACGCGGGCGTGTCGAGTAGTGCCTCTCGGTAACAGGTAATTCGATTGGCAAGCAACGAGGGAAAAAGCTGTTACACAATAAAATAATAGCCATTATGACTAATCGCGCGAGTGGAACTCGCGAGTATCGCGACCCTGACTAATTGTAAGCGAGTACGCGAATTGCGGTTGAATGGAACGTGCTGTCGCGTCCCGGAAACTCGAAAAAGTCAAAGGGAAACGCAATTTCGCGATAATGAATGTGGAATGTATTAATGTACATGGTGTCTCATTTTGATCGTTCCACGCAAACATATATCCTAAACTATACGTAATTCGAGAAAGAGCGTACAAAAAATTGTACGGTTTCAATTGACCCATCTTACGACGTTCAATTGGATTTGTCTAAGTGGAAGCGTTTACGAGATTCTAAGATAACCGTTGTTTCTTCCAATTGAATTATACGTTTTATCTTTCATACACCATCCGATGCACTTTTTAGTTCTCTACGGAAAAGTATCAAGGTAGTTGTATCTGAAAATTCTTAGCTTAAAAGATATCTCATTGTTAATTTCATTAAAATTGAGCGTGTGGAGGACAAGAAACATATAAACGTAAGTGCGCTGTGTTATCTTTCCTTGTCTTTCATGCGATAAGTTTTACAAGGTTGAAGCTGGAATACCTTTTGAACTAATCATTTTTCCATTGAAGTACCCTAATACTGGTTTGTAGGGAATTAAAAAATCCATCGAATAGCGTATGAAAAAAATGTATGTAGAAATCCATTTGAATAAACGAAGGTCACCTTGAGATCTCGAAGCTATGTATTTTTCGAAGAAACACTTTTTTCGAATAATATACGGTTTAAGAGATATTTGCCTGGCTCGATCAAGACGAGACACCTTGTATATACAGGCTGTTGCAAAAACATGATAGGTGCAAGGATTTTGTTAAAGGGAATAAGAAATAATTTCGAAATACACTTAGCATTGTAATTATTAATATATTTATTTAGTATAACATTGTATTTATTATATCATACTAGTTAATTAGGTCCAAGTGTATTAATTTCGGTATTTGGTAAAATTTTATATTAGGAAAATGAAATATAGAAACTCATTTAATTCTAAGAAATGGTTCTTTATTATTCATATTGCTCGATCATTTTTCAGCATGGGAAAACCATGATTATTCAGAAGCAAATCTGAATTTACTTGAAGTAGTTCTTATATTAATAATTTAAACTGTATTTTTCCTTATTCCCATGAGTATGCCATTCCGTTCTCTGATATAGTGTTGCCAGAATTTCGTACAGGTGTAGAATTATAAGATCGACCAGTACAGATTCCAAAATCAATGCTTCCAACGTAAAATCTAATTTTGTATTTCTATGTAGGGTGACTTAATTTACTAGTCTATAAACGATAATTCAGTTAACACATTAACAGTCGTCGATGTAATGTAATGTTTCGTAATTAAAGTACTTACTACTAGGTAAGACAATTATCAATGGCTCTGAGGGATTTCCTGGATTTATTTGAATTAATTCTAGGAAACGATTAAGGTTTAATATTCGTAGGATATCGTTCTGCAAAATTATTAAACGCGAGTATATTACATTGCAACGCGCTGTAGTTAAAGATCTATAATGTTTAAGAGGGAAAAAAAAAGAAATAAAAAATATCGAGAGATTTTTGAAATCGATGTTCTTAATTTAAAATGTAATTTTGTCTCTTCTTATACTGACATTTAATGAGCTTAATTTACTCAACCCTAATGTAATTAAATTGCAACAACGAATATCTTCGTAATGTTATAATATTAATAATATATAAATATCGTAATATATATTTTATCACAGTTTTCAATGTCGACTACAAGATCTTCATGTTTGTGACACACGGCATACTATTTGCCGCGATACGAACCGCATCGTTTTTGATTTTCGATCGATTTGAAAAGTTGCTATGACATACAGTAACTTAGTTGTATATCAATCTAGTGATAATACGATTTTGATTTGCGCAGAGTACAAGCTATTTCAACAAGTTGGTAAAATTTATTACCATGTAATATGATTTAATACCGTAACGTAATTTAAAAGTCGAAGGGTCGAATCCTGAGATTCTAAGATGATTAATAATTAGTCTTGAAGATACGGTCTTATAATTTAAAGGTATAACGGCATAATGATACAATCTGTAATATAAATGAAGATTCAGTATATCTTAAACGTAAAACGCGGCTATAAAATGTTTCAAAATAGAAATATCCAATGTTTTAGAATCCTAAACCAGTTTGAATCTTCAACAAAACTCCGATTTTTTTAGAAACCTTGACAATACGCTAGCTTTTATAGAAGCTTTTTAAAGCTATGTTAAAGGAAAGAATCAACAAGTTTAACAATCATAATATTTAATACCATTCGCGTCACAACGTTTAAATTTATCAATACACATTATAAAAGTCCAAATAGTTGCATAAAGCCGCGTAAAAATCCTAAAGTATACGAGTTGAAAAAAACCGGCGAACTTCTGAAAAAACTTCGGACCTCGACGATACGCTATCTTTCACGGAAGCTTTCAAAGTTATCGCGAAGGCAAAAACCAACAATTTTAGCAATTACGCCATTTAGTATAGTTCGCGTCACTCCATTTAGATTTATCAATATACATTATGAACGTGCAAATAGTTGCACAATACAGTGTTTAACAATACTAAATCGCACAACTTGAACCTCTTAACGAACCATCGAACTCCTGAGAAATTCCTCTTGACAATAGGCTATCTTTTACAATTCTTTGCCAGTTATCTCAAAGACAAGAATCAACAATTTTAACAATTACAGAAGTGTCATCCGCGTCGCGCCATTTAAAACAATCTAACACTTGCGCGTGACAAGCGCGAAACTGGTGTCGCCAGCTCGATTTCCGGCAGACGACACGACGGCCAACTCACTTGACGCCGTTCATCTAACGGCGTTTAAGCTTACTTTAAAATCGATCGATCGCCAGTCGAACAATTAATTTATGGTGTTCGCGCCGTCCTATGTCAAATTCTTCGAAACATGACGTAAACGTCATGCAATATAGGGCGGAATGATGTCAATTGAAGAGAATTGCGCGAATTGAACGTTGTATACTCAGTTTCATCCAGCACTTTCGCGATGGAAGACCGGTTTACGAAACCGTGGCATACAGTTTCGAATTTTCGTGGAAATTCCACGCCCGCGAATAAAATCACACGGATAATCAAGGAGTATTGTGTCCAAGTGGTCGACGTTGTTACAACGAACCTATCCACGGAATTTTATATCCGTCGCGGATACAATCCGCGAATATGGCCGTAATCCTATCGTTTAATGAGTTTCCAGATCAATGACAACATGCGTTATAATATATCATTCGTTTTTTTTGCACCACTATTCTTCATCGTCTGTTATTCTGCGCGTTGCTGAAGTATTGTCAACTGCGACGAACTATTGTAAACTGCGTCGCGTTGTCGCAAACCTCGGCTCATAATTATAAAACAACCCTAAAACTTTTAATACGACGAAAGCTGCCTGGTTGAATTTAGTAAAGTTATTTTCCCCTCCTTTTTTTTACTGCACGAATCAACCTACGCTAATGAGAGCTTAAGACAATACGCGTACAATCTTTATCTATTCGACATTTTACAACTGTACGAATAATCTTCTCGGTGGATTAAAAGACCTCACGTTTCTTTTTTTCAATTAAAAGAAATTGCCTGGCGATTCGTTAAATTCGGTTAATGAACAATTTTTGTACGATTTATGTTTGAAAACGAGCTCTTTAATTCGTTAACGACTCGTAATATATCGTGAATTGGTAGAATATATCGATGGTCATAACTTTTCGCGAGGATATAATTTTTACTGATTAAAAGGAAAGCTTGTTCGATTAACGTTAAAATATTCTCATTTTATCATTGTATATAAATTGTATATAAAACCACTAATTTTTTCAAATACATTAGAACAGGAGGCTGTAACTGGTCGGAATTTGTGGTGAAAATAAAGAAAATGTGCAAACTAATTAAACTATCAATAAATACGACAATTAATTGAATAACTCGCGCACCATATTTCCTTTGATCGAACGTGGATTTTCCATTCGTTCAGATGAAGTTGAAACGAATGGCAATGCTGCTAAAACAAAATACTTGTTGCGTGTCGCTTAGATTAACGAGTTGCAAATTCGTTGAACGCTGTAGCATACGGATAAGATGACTACTACATACATTCGCTGTCTCTGCTGCAAATTAATGCTACAGAGTGGAGTTTAAATTTTAAATGAGATAGAAATACAGAATAATTCCAACCTTCAGATGACATTAAAATTGACGTACATTACGAACTGAAAGTTTTGATGTAGCGCGATCCTTAGCATAAATCGTGAAAATAACGAATTAAATACTTGGCCCCTTAATATTAAATGGAAATTTGTAAAATAATCAAATGGAGTGACAGATGGATTTCGTTTGACTACTGCCCGCGTATATTAATTATTTGAACAAATTTATAAGAGAGAGTGAGCTACAAAATTATCGTGGAGAAATATTTGTAGAATGAGGTGGGTAGCAAATGAAGAAGAAATATTTGTATAAGAGAATGCAGTTGCAGAATAAAGTTTTCTCAATATTAATAAATTTTTGCAATAAAAACTCCCATTGAAAATATTCCAGGTGGTGTAGTATACTAAGCGAAGTACAAGCGTATCAATTAAAATTACTTTCCAAAAATCTATCCCGACCGAAAAGTTTCAGAAGTTGAAACAAGCTCCTCAGTGATTTTAAAAACCCAACGTCTTTTCAATTAAAAGGTTCTCCATTTAATATTCTTCGATCGAGAAACTTGTCAATTAAAAATCAGATGTTTCAAAATGCTGAACCATGTCAACTATCGTAACTTTTTATCAAAGCGGAGAGAAAGTAAACGAAACGCTGGGAAAATACAAGAGAAAAGAAATTACATGTTGTTTAAGAGTTTATCTCCTCTCGAGCGAATAAACTTTTCTCTCGAGAAATTCGTTGACTCGCACGATCTCTACGTCTCGAATTCTCGCGACTCTGCTTCTCGGGTGCCCTTGGTCACGGCATCGATTAACTTATTAAGAACCAAGTAGCAAAATAATACATAAAAATTGTGTAAACGCAACGTTACGGTGAAAACTCTCTATGATCGTAAACTTGAATCTCGTGTTTTTCATTTTTCATTTTTTTTTTTTTTTAGACACAATCATCTTTTCTTCTGAATTTCTTTCTAGAAGAAGAAATGTTACGTCGTGTTAATAGATGGACAGAAATGCTGTGCAATTCTAAGTTTCCGTGATAATTTTCATAGTTGAAAATGGTAATTATCATCGTCTAGGCTTTCTTTGACGAGCATGTATGAAATTTTAGCCCAATGCAGGGTTAAGCTCGTGCCTCGACCGCATTATGCAACCCAATTTCGAAGTTCAGGAGGGACGTCGGTCAAACAATGGTGTAACCCGACCTATGTGGTAATTGCAATTAATCTTCTCAATTTATTTTTGTTGTCCCGTCCCACGGGCTTCCTTGCTTTTTAGAATGTATCGATTTACCTGGAAATCGTGTCCGTGACGAACAATCCAAATTCGATTTCAAGTTCCATTCGCTGGGACAATAGACTTGATCCGTCGCAGATTTTTCTTTCGTTTCTGTTTTGTACTTAAATTCAGGTAATTCTTTCACGCGAGACCATCTTCAGCGAAATATGTATTCTTGGAATTGTAGACAATTTTACTAATATTATATTTGTTAGAAATATTTTTGAATATACGTAAATATTATTAGAAAATTATTGAAAGATTAATCCTATGTGTGCTATATCTCTATTCACGCGGAGGACTTTGTTTTGAATTTTCCAAGCGTCCATAACAATGTATTTTGTAGTGTTTTATTTGAATTACATAGGACTGAAGATATCTGTTCACTGTTCCTTTAGGTTTTCAAATTAAGAAACGTTGAAAAACTCTCTATGAAAAATTAATAATTGAAATATTGTATCATAAGATTGCATGTTAAAGTTGATTTATTTCAGTACCAAGTAACGATTTGTTAGATTAAATTCGTGTGAACCGATCGAAGTTAAGAACATAATGAGAGTACAGATTTTTTTATTGAGAGATCAAATTAAAGATTTTGCCACTATTGTTTCGAAAATTCTTCATCATTTGTGAAACACGTTCTCTCAGAATTTAAAGTCGATCGGTTTTCTAATCAGAAACAAACAAATTGTTTGGTAAATTTATTATCACTTACGAAAATCACAATTTTTCAGTCGACAAGGTTTCCTGGCATGAAATATACGACAAAATTATGTGTTATTTATCGATAAGATTATTTCTCCACTGCCTCGGATTAACTCGAATTCACGCAACTAAATACAGCAGATTTTTCTCCGGTACACATCTTAATTGCACTTTCGTCGCGATTAATCACAGTTTGATACA